>NW_005842418.1:522107-559314 GCF_000455745.1 Alligator sinensis
AGGGAATGAGGAGAAGCCAGCCCATGTGGGCCAGGAGGGGAAATATAAACAAAACATAGCAGTCTGCCAAGGTGGCTGTGCTGGCAGTCTAACAGGGAATGCTGCTGTAGTAAGCCTAGGGCCTGCAGGGATCAAGCCGTCCTTAGGAGGGGCTGTGAGCAGGATTCTTCTGCTGTTTCTTTATTTTGTTTGCATACTTCCTTCAAAGCCTCTGAGGGACAAGAGGTGACCAGGAAAGAATGAAGCTCCCAGGGACTGTCCAATGACCCAGCAGTAGATACAATCAACAATTTGTTGGACTTTATTTTTCTTTTGCAGTTCTACAAATCCAGGGTGGCCTTGTGGTGCTATAGCCTGGCTCAGCTGTAGCAGATGTGAGGACCCTGAAAGCAGGCAGAAAATGGTAGACCCTAAAGCCAGCAGAAAACATAGAAGTGGTCAGCTTGAGGTGCTGGGGCAAACATGCCTAGCTCTGCTCTGCCCCAAAGCTACCTAAAACAGCATGCAACCATGTACATCAGTTAGTGATTCAGAGGGTCTACTAACTGAAGTGGCTGGGTAAAAGAGTAGCTTCAGGGGATACATAACTATAGGTGCATCTACATGTGCTGATTTAAGGCACCTTAGCTCAATTTAAGATGCATTAAAGGTATATGTCTACATGTATGCACCCTTAATGCACCTAAAAATGGTGATTTTAGGCTATTCATGCCTAAATTTGCTACCTGCAAATTTAGGCATGCAAAAGGAGGTAGCAAATTTAAGTGCAAATAGCTAAAGCGCATTAATGCATGTGGAGATGCATTAAGGTGCATTTATGCTGTGTATGGGCTGAATTGGGATTAATTTTAGTCCCATGTTAGTCCACACACATGGCATTAAAATGCTTTAATGCATGCATGTGTAGACTCAAGCCTAAATCACCTTAATGCGCATTAAGCTAATTTGCATTACATTTAGGCACACCTAAATGCACGTGTAGACACACCCTGTGTGTCCCAATAAAGGACTAAAGGTAACTGATTTTTTACTCCTATGAAGAATATTATTATTTCTGTATCTGTCTGGTTAATTCCCATTCGAATTATGCCCAATCTTGCTCAAGTCCTTGTTGTCCATCAACATTAGAGTTTCCCATTACTCACATTTGCTATATCTTTCAATTTAGCTAATGCATTCACTTTATCATTTGGTAATTTTAAGGAACACTGCACATTAAAATATTTTGAAAATTACTAAAATGCTTTCAAGTTAAGTATAGTTTCAGATAAATATGGTCTGGCTGAATCATTTAAAATAGTTTGCCAGGCTTGCCAACTAAAACCTTCTTCACATTACTATCTCCTTCAAACACACTTTCCCCCTTTTTTTGAAGTGAAAGAGATGGATGTGGAAAAAAATTACACATGTTAAAAATGTCAGTTTTCATCATGACATACAGGCATTTTATCCTGTTTAGTGACAGCATTTGTTGAATGCAATAGTGTTTTTTGTTAATCTGTATTTTCAGTAATACAAATGCTTCAAGAGATTATCAAAATTCCTTTTTTATCATTAGTCCTTGTTAATATAAAAAATATTAAGCCAAGTCAAAAAAAGATACCATGTAATCTAGGTGCATGACTGATATCCCAACATTTGTCTTACTGAAGGGTCATTAACCTGTTGAGATGCTGACTTGCTCTTCTTGTACTAGACCAAATTACCTTAGTATTGCTTGAATCATTCAATACAGTTTCTCCATGAGAAGACAAACTGCAGGAATCTAAAGAAGGAAAGTATACAATATTTGCAAGCTGTGTACAACTTGTTTATCTCTGAGGAGGTTGGATAGATATCTGGCTGGGGTATTATGATCCCAGCACTTGTTCCTGCCAAGGACAGGGGGTAGGACTTGATGACCTGTTCAGGTCCTTTCTGGCCCTAGAAACTATGTAACAAAAGCAATCAGTGCAGAGCACACAATTGCTAGCCAAGGATTAAGGCAGGGTCAGGACATCCAGAATATGCATTGATTTAGCATTTTTCTCAGGATATGGAAATACAGTTTACCACAGAGCAACATAGATGAAATTCTTCCTTTTTCAGGTGTTCTGTGGTAACCACCTAAGTACACACACTTTTCCCACTGTAAATGGAAGCTAAGACTCAGTAACTCATCTTTTCATGAGCCAAGCTTTAGCTTCTGCCTATCAGGGAGGTAAAAGCAGGCATATGGGCAGTTATCATAAAGAAAATGACACTTACCTGAAGTAAATTAATTGCTATGTCCAACCATCTTCTATTGAGCTTTTCCAGAGTCCAAAATAATTTATACCTCTTGAATCTGAGACATGATAGTTGTGTCTGCACGTGCACTTACTCCAGCTTAGATTTACTATGCAGTAAACTACTGCACAGTGGGAACATCTACATGTGATGCTGCATCACTGTAGCAGTGCGCTACAGTGATGTAGCATCCACTGGGGTCTACATGTGACCAGCAGCTACTTCATCGTAGTTACATGCTCCCCAAGTATAATGCACCACTACAGTGAAGTAGCTACTAAAAATAACTGCACCACACACAGCGCACAGTACAGGATGTTACTGCACTGTGATTTAGTACTCAAAAAGGAAGTACTAAATCACAGCACAGTAACAACCTCACCATAGTGCTGTAACAACGTCATCCAGTAACTATTTTTGGGTAGGTGTCTACACGTGTGGAGATTAGGGAGAAGATTTTCGCCAGTTCCCTGCAGTCCTGCAATGAATCCCTCTGGCCACCAGGGGAAGCTCCAGTCTCTGCCTGGGTGCTAGCCCAGGGGCTGGCAGGGAGCACCAGGCCAGGAGACAGTGGCCTTTTTGCTCTGGAGAGCTCCCTGCTGCTGGGGTGCGGACAATGTCCTCCTACCCCAGCACCAGAGAGCTCCTGGCCCTAGCTCTCTGATAATGGGCACAGGAATTGTAAAGAGCTGCAGGGGAGGGGCAGGTCCCAGCCCCCTGCTCTGATCCACTGGTGGGGCAGCTAGGAGCTAGCTCACTGCTAGCTGCCCCACCAGTGGGTAGATCTGGGCAGGAGGCTGGAACCAGTTAAGTCCTGCACCTTGATCACTTAATTGGTGCATGGGGCTGGGATCTGGCCATGACTGAAACAGTTCTCAGCCAGCCCCGGGCTACACAGGGAAGTCTGACTGTGCAGCCCAGAACTGGTTGGGGACTGCCCAAAACAGGATAGTCCCCAACACCCTCCTCACTGCACACACTTCCCCGTGCAGCCTGGGGCTGCCTGAAAACTGTCCCAGTCAGGGGCAAGTCCCAGCCAGCTCCAGACTGGGTGGGTAACTATCCCCATGCAAGGAGCTCCCAGCCCCGCTCCATAATTACAATTGCAGTTGTAGAGTGGGTGCTGTGGAGCTTATTCTCCACCCAGCTCCACAAGAATATTGCTGGGTGGGGAACAAGCTCCCCAGCCTGATCCCCACCAGCTCGATACTCATGGAGCTGGGTGGGGAACAAGCTCCTCAGCCCCCACCAACTGGAAGCTCCCAGTGCTGGTGCCATGATCAGAGGGCTATTGCTGGGAGATGTTTATCTCTCAGCCCGATCCCCATGGTTGCAGGGCTTGGGCTGGGAGACCCTTATCTCCCAGAATTCGCTCTGCAACCATGGGGCCACTGCTGGAAGATGCTTATTGTTAGACCTCGACTCCATTCAACGCCTAACAACCGGATAGCAGCAAGCTGGTACACTCATTGGATTATCAAAGCTGTGGTTTATTGCATGACAGCACTCGGGACACACAGAACTGGAATGACCCAGAGTATCTTTTTTAACAGATTTTATTAAGCTTGATTAACATATACCCCACCTCGTTCTCTTCCTTCTCCCACCTTTTCACAATGTGCACGTTCATCACATTCCTGTTACTTTCATTCCCCTCTTCCTGTGCATTGGTGGCCTTCAGCATTTCCTCTTGTCTTAGTTTTCTACTATCGTAACACTTATCTCCCAGCCTGAGCCCCACAGTCGTGGGGACAAGGGTATCCCAGCCCAGGCCACATGACAGCGGAGGTCAGGCTATGAGATAAGCATCTCCCAGGAGTGGCCCCATGGTGGCAGAGCTGCTGCTTGGAGATAAGGGTCTTCCAGCTCCCCACTCCCTGATCATGATGGCAGAGTCAGAGCTAAGAGATAAGAATCTCCCAGTCCCTGTTCACCATTCACAATCTCAGAGCAGGGGGCTTGGAGCTCCCTGCTGCTGGGGCAGGAGGACAAAATTCCTTCCCATGCTCCTGTGGTGGAGCCCACCCTGGCAGCAGGCAGCTCTCAGGAGCAGGAAGTTATATCCCATGCCCTTGTGGATGTGTGACTGGGAGCAGATTTGGCTCCCAGCCAGAAGTCTACATGAGCACTACAGCACCATTACTAATGCCAAGTAAATTTGTTACTTGTGTTTGTAGGTAGCAAATTTATTCAGGATTAGAGAGATTTACTGTGAATTAAACAAGTGCATGTGTAGAACCACATGCCTACTTCACAGTAAACTATGCTAATTTGCTGATAAGCATCTCATGCTGATGTATCCAGTTTGTAATAGTATCTCTATAGCCTGTCCTCAGAATAGTATCTCTATAGCCTGTCCTTTTCTTCAACTGCTGCCTACAAAAAGATGAATCAAACACTGAGAAATTTACTTATTCCCCTATTGTTTTAATGTCTATGCATATCTCCATTTTAGCACATGTAATGTCATTTAAAAAGTGATATTCAAATTTCTCATGCATTGGTTCCCTATTCAATCCTTAATGAATATAACAACTTATAATGTGCCACTAGTAATGTTAGGAGCAAATATAAATTAGTGACAGAAAGTTGGAAAGGATAGTGGCAAATATGCAAAGGAATAAAGTGGGAAAGAAACAGACACAAGAGGATGCAGGTGGCCAGTAAATGAAACAGATAGATAGTGACCTTTTAGAAATAATTCCTCATCTGAAATTGATTTGGAGATATTTTACTTGTTGTCCTTGCCACCATTTGGATATTGTGATTTAGCATTTGGATACTATATTACTGGACATAAGTATCCAGAATGGATACATTTTAGGTTACCCATTGGAAAAAATGTAACTTCCCTAAAAAAAAAGCATCAAAGCATCACTGTCACTGTGTGACATAATTTTATAGTGGTAGTAGTGGTAGTAAGAACTCATGAGTTTTTACAGCCACTATATTCTTCCCTAGGGCTACAATAATTTAATCAACGTATAATACTGTGTTTCATAATATATTTTATAATCTATCTTGCTATTCATAGTAGAAGATTGAGCTTCAAATAAAATGTGGTTTTAAGAAAACTCATCCATTTGGTTATATTTCCCAGAAAGTTGGACTTTTCCCTTTAATATATATTTCAATCTAGAGAGCGACATCTTCGCAAAATGAAAACAAATGACAGTGCTATCTCCAACGAGACAATGTATTATTTCAAAATGTATGAAATGGCCCTTGCTCTGCCCTTATGACAGTTAAATGCTCAAAGTGAGACAGCCAAAAAATGTACTTAACTCATTCAAGGAGACATGAAAAGTGAGCCTCCTTGTTTTCTTTAATGTAAGAGAAGGAGGGACAAAAGATGATGCCAAGGGAGAAAACTGTTTTGTTTTGTTTTTTATGTGAGAAATGTATTATATATTAATTTCTGTTCGGTTCTGATAGTACATAAAATGAAGCAAACAGGTTTAGAATCTTAGAAGGCAACAATGATCTGCGGATTGTTGCAATATTATTTGAATAAAATAAGATTAACTGTAAACACCATTCAACTCATTACAAGCATTAACAGATTACCAGATTGGATTATGTTATTATGTTTGTAAATAACCAGTTCTTGAAAAAACTTCAGTGCTTATTGGAGTAATAAAAACCTCACTTTTTGCTGACTTAAATATTTTTACAACATTGTGGGTCAAAGTCTATTCCATCGATTCGGTGTGTAAATGGATATAGGTGTTATCCTACTCCAGCTTGTTTGAGTCCATTAAAAAAATGTTAATTCAAAAGGCTGATGGGTCCTCCTCCTTCTTGATGGTTTTTGTGACTCAAGCCTAAGGTAAGAATGATACATAAATAGACACAAGAATGGATTTTCAAGGCTTGAACAGGGTAGAATGTCATCTATGCCCCTAAGTGACACCTGAAAGGTGGAATAGAATCTAGTCCTAAATGTTTATAAGGCAAGTTTCTGCTTTAAACTATATTTCTACACCTCAGGAGTGCAACACCTTGGTTAAATCACTCAGTTCTGGGAGAAATCCAGATGGAGCCTGCCTAGGTAGCTTAGTGATATGACACTTCCCTGGGAAAGGGAATCCTGGGCAATGGCACCTTCTACTATGACTGTTTTTACAAAGGAACACAGTAACCATTAGGACCAGGTACCAGGTAGATGTTATATCTACTGTCTAGCAAACACTCAGAAAGCTCTATACAGTTGTAACCAAACATGGTCCACAGAGCACATAAAAATTAACAGAGCCAATTCTAAAGTAACCCTGGATACACATGGTATCAGACTACAGTGCTATACATTAGGGCACTGTATCAAATGTCTGTGCCAGATCCCATCACAAGTCAAGGTAGGCCACATTCCACTGAAGTCCCATGGAGCATTATGGCATCCTGCTCACCCCACCTCACAGGTCTAGCCTAAGTCAGATTTTGTCTCCTCTGCCTGTGCTCTGGACTGGCCCTGACCCCAAACTGACTTTGACCCAAGGCACTGAAGTTATGGTTTCCAATTCCTCCCCCTGCTTTGTTTCCTCTGGCCAACTGTGAGCTGTAGTCTGATTTGGGTGAGGGTGGAAGTGGTCTGTACCTTACAACTAGTCTCAGCACTTAGGCTCCCATGTCCCCAGGCCTTACCCTCCAGCCCCATCATGAAGCACTCCACAGACCAGATGTGGACAGCATTCAGAGGGTCCAGAGGAGGGCCTCTTGCATTGTCAGGGGGCAGCAGGGCAGGCCCTATGAGGGGAGGCTACAGGACCTGAACCTGTTTAGCCTCTGCAAGAGAAGGCTGAGAGGGGATCTGGTGGCCGTCTATAAACTTACCAAGGGGGACCAGCAGGGACCGGGAGAGACTCTATTTCCCCAAACACTACCAGGAGTAACTAGGAATAATGGCCATAAGTTGACTAACAGAAGGTTCAGGCTGGACATCAGGAAGCGCTACTTCACAGTCAGGGCGGCTAGGATCTGGAACCAACTTCCAAGAGAAGTGGTGCTGGCTCCTACCCTTGGGGTCTTCAAAAGGAGGCTAGATAATCACCTTGTCAGGGTTGTTTGACCCCTTCATTCTTTCCTGCTCATGGCAGTGGGTCGGACTTGATGATCTGCTCAGGTCCCTTCCAACCCTACCAACTATTAAACTATAACCCGACACTGAAACTGAGAGAACACACCATGTGTGGGCACAGCACTGTGGGAACTGGGCCCTGGCACCATACACCTTCCCAGGAAACCAACAAGGTCAGGCACCCTGCCAGTCAGACCCCAGCATGCTCCCTGTCCCCAGCAGAATCTGGTGTAGGAGGTTCTCCTCTGCTGACTCAGGGTGGCTGGGCCAGAAGATCAGACTTAGGCCTACATGGAGTGACCCTGTGGCATCCACAACTTGAGCACGGCTGCAGGTACCCAGCCCATGAGCACCTGGTGTGCTGCAAGGCTTTTTTTGGTCTGCAGCTCCAGGGTCCCACTTTTCCTTTCGTATGGTGTCAGATATCAACTTCCAAATCTATGAGCTACTGTCTGGCATTATCACTCAGTGTATGGATTCTATCTATCTCATCTGGGCATTCATAAAAATTGCAGCTTTTGATAATTTTGCCACCTTTACATTAAAGTGAGAACTCAACATTATCTGAGTATTGACTGAGAAACTGAAATCTGACCAACCCTAAAAAAAACCAAGATCAGGCACAGCAGCCTTGTCAAATATAGGATTTTAATATCAAGATAAATGTAGTTAGCCATGTCAGTCTGAAGTCGGGCAGAAAGCAGGGTAGAGTCGTACCTTGTAGACTAACTAAATCAGAGATGTATAGCTTTACTTTCTGTGGTTCAGAGCTCATTTCATCAAATGCTGAAAAGGACATGCACAGAACTGTGTATCAAATAGAAAAAGGGTTTAGAATACAAAAGATAGAAAAGACAGAGTGAGAGGAGAGAGGGAAGAGAGGAGACAGTCCTAGGAAAGTCAAACAAGTAATAAATACAGACAAAGGGGTCAAAAGTGCTAATCCAGGTAATGGGATAAGATTCCATAGGCCTTATTTGGGGACCATGTACATAGCACCCAAGCCTGGGGCATGGTCCTGTCTGCATGGGTGACTGACGTTGTCAAACTGCTCCTTTGCAATAGATAGTTCAGAGTGCACATGGGTGAGAAGACAAGTACTTGGAGACAACAGACCAATGGGCTACCTTACAGATCTGTTCTTGCTCCAACCTTGTGTAACCTCTACATCAGTCACCTGCCACAGATCCAGTCATGGAAACTCATTGATGCTCATGATATTTGCTGTGGATTCTAGGCCCAGACTTTTTCTGAGATAGAACATATTCTGAAGAGTGATGTCACAAAGTTGGCTGACTACTGTAAGATTTAGTACCTCCAGCCAAACATCAGTAAGACAATTTCCAGTGTTTTCCACTTACACAATGCCAATGCTGCCTGGGCACTGAACATCTACCTGAATGGCCAGAGGCTGAGGCATGAAGTACAATCACCTGAGTGTGATGCTAGATCAGGCATTGAGCTACCATGAATACTTGAAAAAGACATCAATGACAGTTAAGACTCACAAAAACTTCCTTAACAAGCTGGCTGGGTCACTGTGGGGTGAAAGAGCCTCAACACTAACAATGTCAAGTCTTGCCATCTCATATTCTGTAGCAGAGAATTGTGCCTCAGTCTGGAGCTGGTCATCACACACCAAACTTGTGATGTGCAGCTATATTTAATGATGCTCATCATCTTGGAAACTCTTTGGCCAACCCCTCTACCATGGCTCCCAGTCCTGAGCACATTGTTCCTCCTCTTATCCAATGGGAAGTTGCAACTAGCAAGCTACTGGAGAAGATCTATGCCAATCCAAGCCTACTGCTGTACTACAATCTCATAAATCCACCTGCTGCACACCTACCATCACAATACCCACTGTGGTCCAAACTGCTGCACCAGGACCAAAAGACAGAGACCCTCTGTTGTGAGCAATGGGGGTTGACATTACCACCAAACAACTTCCTTATCACAGATCCTACAGTCTGCTCACCTGGCTTCGACCTGCCATGCTGTCAGTGGGCCTTGCTGAATAGGTTCCAGACAGGGGAGGTCTATGTGCAGCCAACCTTCACCATTCGGGTCTTACTGACAATCCAGACAGTAGCTGTGGCAAAATACATACCATGTTGCATATTGTCAATGACTGTCCACTAACTAAGTTCAGTGGTAGACTACAGGAACTGGCCATGGCCACTGAGGATGCTATTGCATGGCTTGACAATTACGCACATGCTGACTGATTGACCATGTTGGATCAAAGTTGCAGTCTATGGACACATCCCCATGAGCAGGAGCATGCATTTCTCTGAGGACAACTAGCAGCATCACGCATTTCTGCTGCTGCTAGTTGTCCGTGGGCACACCCCTTCATGCATGCTCTGGTGAATGCAGATTGCCCTGGGTGGGGTAGGGAAGACTGGGGTCAGCACCTGGGCTGGCCCCAGAAGACTTACCTAAGGGCCTGGGGCCTCCTGGGGAAGCAGTGATAGTGATCCAGGTGCATGAAGCCTGGCCAGCAGTGTGGCTCTGGCTGGCTAGGCTCTGGTTTCAGGTGGCACATGCTACAGCCACGTGCACAATGCTACTGGGGTGGGGGAGTGACACTGGGATCTCCTCCAGCTTTTTGGCACCAGTAGGTGTCAAAAATTCTGCCACACTGCATGTGGCATGTGCAGTTCAAGGTGCCACAGACAGGCTTGTGGAGCTCAAAACAGCACATGCGTGCTTGTGGAGATGTGCCCAATCTGTCTAGTATCTTGCACTGGCAGCAGCCCATTTGCAGATGCTTCAGAGGAAAGTGATGGAATCCTGAAGGAGACACATATGGGCTAAGATGATCCTGAGTTCTAAGATGCTGGTTGAAGATCTGAACCACTGTATTACACAAATCCCTTTCAGAATGTATCTTTAATCATAACCTCTCAATATGTTCTTGTTAACCATTGTCCAATCCCTTGTTGAATCTTGCTATGCTTTTGCCTCAATGACTTTAGCACAGACAAGTTCCACAGTCTAATTACAAGTTGTGTGAAAAGCATTACTTTCATCAGGTTTGAATTTTGCCTTCTGTTAATGTTATTAGATGTCCCAGAGAGATATTTTTTAACTTATATGACCCTCTTCCTGTCTTACCAGATATGAGTAAAATTCTTATTTTGAAGCTTTTCCTTTTCACTACCATTTCAATCTCTCTGTTTTTCATTTGTTTGTTTGTTTTGGGGGGTGGAGTTGTAAAGCTGCTAATGTTCCTTTGCTTTCTGGTTTGTTAAATAGCTGGACTAAATACTACTCCTATAGAACTTAATGACAAAGCTCTAACCGGGCAAAGCTCTAGCACTTCAACAAGAGACAGATGGGATCCAGATATTACTGAGCATTTATACTAACCAAATGCAAAAACTAAGTAATATTGCTATTTGAATTTATCTAAAGATCCTATTCATTTCATATCCTGGCAGAAGATGCGGTTTACCTTTAGTGAGGCATCTGCTTAAGAATAATAAAAGACCAACCCCACTATCTTCAGAGATTTCTGCTAAGAAGTCTGATTGAAATGATGACTGAGATAAAACAGCTAGAAAATTATCTATTACCTGTAAGTAATTTCCTGCTCATATCCATTTGAAAATAATAATTCTTCAGTTTTCTAATAAAACATCACTCTAGCATTATGCTACATCACCTCCTGCAGAGAGAATTATATCTGCTGCTTCCACAGAAGACTATGCACCCTATGTAGTCTATTAAGCAATCTTGTAGTGTATTCCTGGATCATTTAGAAGCTTTAATATATTGATATGTGATTGGCTGAGGCTGAAAAATCTTCCAGCAGAGAGATATAGTCTGAAGTGGGGCAGAAAGCCGTTGATTTGCACCTTATACACACTTTTACAGATAAATCTTTACACGTAAGAAGGAATACACCATAATCTAACATGAGCTCCAGAAAGACACAGAAGCTCCCTGGACATTCTGGACATTTTTACACATGCAAGCACTGCAGCGTTGGGCACTTTGAAAAGCACCAGCACTGCGATGCTTGCAGTTGTCTAAGTGGCGAAATGCATGTCAGCACTGAGAAAATGGCAGCAGAGCGCTTTTGAACTAAAGCACATACAAGTTGCTTTAATTCAAAAATGGACTGCTACCATTTTTCGTGCGCTAGCATGCATTTCACCACCTACATAACTGCACGCAACGTGGCACAGTGCATGGCAGTTTGTGTGTAGAGCAGACTCGATTAATCTCCAGTGTATTGTGGGACCAAAAAGTATGTGTATAAATGCCCTCCAATTGCTGACCTCAGGGTAGCTGTTCTTAGTCAACAACACTTTAAAAAACAACTTGAATGAGAAATGAATGGCCCCTACCAATTCTTAAGCCATTATCATTAGCTTTTTGACCTCTTTATTCCTATGGATTTATTGCTTATTTGCCTTTACCAATACTGACCTTTCACTTCTCCTATCCATCTCTCTGTTCCTGACTTTTCAAATCAATTTTCTATTCAAATCAATCTCTCCATTGTATTGCAAACTGCTTTATGCAAATCCTTTCTCAGCATCTGATGAAGTGAGTTTGGGTTCATGAAAGCTTACGTTGTATATATGTTTGAGGTGCAAATATACCCTCCCTCCTGAAAAATCTCTTCTTCTAAGACCACTAAATACATTAAATGTTTTGAAATTGACACAGAAGAAGAAAATGAGTATCCAGGGTTAGGCAAAGGGTTACTGGAAGATAATGATTGGTACCATCATCATTTATGTATTCAAACTGAACCCAAACTTTTGTTTTTAAAATACAGCAAGAGTTCATTTACATTGAGGCTATCTTTTAGCCACCTTTCCTTCTCTGTGATCCCCTTGAACCTATTCTAAATAGGATTTTCCTAAAACATCCAAGAAACTCTCCATAGTTTAATGGGGAAAGAGAAAAGCTAACGCTATTTTGAGCCTCGGCTGTTTCTTCTTTGAAATGCCTTTCAACATACTTTCCATTGCAGCTTGTAGATCATGATAGTATCTATTACAAATAACACAATCTTAACTAGTGAGCCAGCAACTAGTGAGCCAGAACCCCACATTTACATTAACAATTATATATTATAAAATGTAATGAAGTCAGCCAAAAAAAGTTTAATGTGTTTTCCAAACCAACCAATTTTATTTATTGTCCAAAATATCATAGCTTTTTTCTGTGAAGAGTGAAAAAACTCACTTTTTCACCCTTTTTCACTAGTGCTTGAGAGTTATTCCTCCCCTCCCCCACCCTTCTGTTTTATTCTCTTCTCCTTTACTCTTGTGTGGGGAAAGAGGAAATAGACTTCTGTTTACTACAATATAAGATTATTTTCATGATCATTTTGTTAATCAGAAAGTAAATATTAAACAAAATACAATTTGGTATAAAGAACAATTTCTGGAAAAAATGTTTATGGAGTTGTTTCAAGTAACTGTGGTTTTATATGGCTTGTGCATTATGATAACTTTTCCAATTCATGGGAAGATCTATCTAATGATAATCTTTTTTATTTAGTATTTTATGAAAGTGTGCTGCCATTCTTATTTCATACTAAATACTAACTAATTTCAATAGGACTACTCAAAGAATAAAGCACTATTCAGTGTAAAAAATGAAGCAAAAAGAAGCCCATGTATAGGTCAAAAATTTCATTTATTTAGTGGTATTTTAATCTGTACATGTTCATAATTCACAACCATACTTACATTTCTATGCTTTGGGGAGAAGTGTGGGGTAGTTTTTTTTTCCCTTGTCCCTGCTTTAGAGGGGAGGGAGTAATTAGAGGCATTGGTCTACTTCCCCAAAAGCAATCCAATAGATAAGAGAAGATAATATCCATCATTATTGAATTGAGAGGTGGCCAGCCTGTAGCCCTGTTGCCACAAGTGTCACAGGCAGCCTCTGTGTGGAAGGTCATGAAAAGGACAGATAGCACAACAGTAGATACAGCAGGAAGCAGAAAGCAGAGCAGGAGATCAGGCAGAGGAGGGTATCGGAGTGGCACTTGGGGACAGCACCAGGACAGGGAGCAGAAAGCAGAGAATGATATTAGGCAAGGAAAAGAAAGCAGAGCAGCAGATTAAGCAGAGAAGAGTATCCAAGTGGTACTTGGGGACAGCACAGCGCCCCTGTGAAAAAGATTGGCCCCTACTACGTTAAAGGCTCACCATCCCACCCATAATGAATAGGGAAACTTCCAGCAAGCACCATGGCTTCTTGAAAAAGAATCACCTTTGATGATCTTTAATGTAAAACTGTTGCAAAATGCCATAATTTATCCCTGATTTTCAAGAGGATTCTCTAGATATCTCAGTGCTCTAGCTGGGAGCTGTGTAAGTTTATATTAAATGGCAATTTTGTTAAATATAAACTCATGAATCTAGTCAAAGTCATTAATATATGAATATATTTAACTGCTTAGAGGGAAAACATAATGCGCCTGCATATTCAGCAAATCATTTGGAATTCTTTTGACAATGGTATTACCTATTTGTAATTGCTTTTAAGTGTTTCCAGGGTACATATAACCCAATCAAAATACAATTACAAACTTAGAAGATTTACTCTGTTAGTGTTAATTTATTAGGGCAATTAATTTTCAACATTATAAAAATTACATGTAAACTAGTTTAAAGAGCTAAACTCTCCCTGGATTGTTTAGACATTATTCTAATATAAATTGGAATATGAAGCAATGCAAACATCTGTCTTTTATTCTGTGCAGGTTGAAAGTGTGAGGCAATTGTTTACAGTGTGCAGAATGTATGTGACATACAATATGTGGATGTGTATCTTTTCAAAAGCTGAGTGGCAAGCATGAAAAATGGTTCTCAATATTGATGACTGTACTCCTAGCCCAGATGACAACTCTGTGGGTATTTCCCTGGAGGGCAGTTTGAAATTGAGAATCATGCTAGGGACTTGATGCAAGTTAAAAACAGAGCATTGCCATTACCTACTATAAGAGGAACAAACTTTCTGCAGAATGCTGAAAAGAAGCATTGAAACTTTATATTATTTTTATTTATTGTTCAGAGATCAGGACGCTCTAATGGCATATAAAATCTACATTATTGTGTCACAACAATCATTTCAATAATGATGGATATTATCTCCTCTCATTCCTTCCTTGAATGCTGCAGCTCTGCCTGTTGAAATATTTATACCATGTGGTCAATTTCTCCTTTATTACAATTATACATATACTGTGATGATTACCATAGATTATATATGTAATACTGCTGATTAAAATGAATGTATTGTTTTAAAGAAATAATAGCATTTCTTCAACACCAAAGATTTTTATTACATAGAAACATAGAAAACATAGAAATGATTCTAATAAAAATCTTTGCCTGGTGTTGAGAAAAAATAAATCAGTTTGGAACAAGATTTCTTGCAGTTTCAAGTACAGTTGGATCCCGAGTTACACGAGTTATATGTTCCTGAAAAACACCATGTAAGCTGAAACCGTGTAACTCAAGGAATTAAGTCAATGGAAAACAGGGGGATAGGGACCTGGGACCAAGGTTTGATAAAATTATTTCATAATAAAAGGATATTTAAACACAAAATAATGGAATTAATAGCATTATTAAAACCTTTACTCCCAGCTACGTGCTCATATAGAGACAAAGCTTTAGCTCTAATTGCCCCTCTGTCAACAACTGCTCCTTTTGTATTGGTCATTTCATTGATCCAAAGATTAAGGAGTTTCTCAACCTTATCTAAATGAGGAATTCTAGTCTCCAACGACACTCTCGAACTCACAGGGGTTGTCATTTTTACACAGTCTCTAATTTTTTGCTCACTTTTTTTAATGGTACACACAGTTGATTCACTTAAACTGTATTGGTGAACAATCAACGCAGCACTGTTGCCTTCTCTTAATTTATCAAGGATTTGTATTTTCTGAGCCAGGGTGATAGATTTACATGCTCTTTTGGACATAACATCAAAGGCTTTCTTTGATGCCATTTTCACAAATATTCAGGGATTAACGTAACCAAAAATGATGGACAATCTTGGAGGAGACAACAAGTGATGCTAATGCTAAGTAAGCACACTCAAAACAACAATCGCTCTACCACAAACAGTGTAAACGTGAAGCAGGGTATTGAGTAAGCTGAAACATGGTCCTGTTAAATAAAGCGTGTATACATGAATCAGTGTAACTCAAAACCGTGTAACTGGGGGTCCGACTGTACAGTGAAGGACTCTTATTCAGGCCACATATATCACCTCTCAAATTTTACAAATTATGAATCAGAACCGCCCAAATCATGAGATTTGGTTTAAGTATTATCAGATTCAGAATAATAAACTATGTATTATTTCCTATTTTTTCACCTTCTTCCAGTCCCACTTATGTGATCATTTTGAGTTCAACATCAATCTTAAGTATACACACACGATCACTTAACCTTTTCTGCCTAGAAGCTACTATTTCATTGCTCTCAGTCTCTCTCTCTCCATATATATATAGACAGGGACCAGCTTCATTCACCTCTCTTTTCCTGTTGCCTGTTTGCCAAGTCTTTCCCACCATACCTTGTTTCTTTGTCCCTTTTTTCTCTCTCTCAGTTTTCTGACCATCACAATATCCTTTTCTGTCATACTATATTCTAGTGCTCTTTTTCCCATGCCCCTTCTTCATCTACCTCCTGTTCCCCTCAGCAAGTTCCCTAGTCGTCGTATTCACCTCCATCTGCCTCCAGCCACTGATTTTTTCCCCCAGTTCCCTGGTTCCTCATCGTTTTGAGTCCCAGTTCTTAGTCCTCCCACAATCCCATCCTTGGAGCTTCCATAATCCCATGTCTCCAGTCTTTACTCTATAAAAGCACCCATAGATCCCCGATGCCTGGCTAACCTCAACCTCATCAGAAGCAAAGGGTGATGACATCCAAGTTTGAAAGCAGTGTCACTTCTATGTACAAAAGCTAAAAGAATGTGACAGCCGCATCACTGAAGGAAGCTTGTGGTTTCAGTCCTTGACTTTGCTCTGGTCTACCTTGCTACCACTTCAAGGATCAAACAAACCTAGTAGTCATCTTCTTGAGAATATCATACCGTCTCCCTGGCACACACTGCACCTATTGTGCAATTAATGAGTTAATTACACAATACATTTGGACTTGTTACACATGCAAAGTAATTATCACCAGAGATCCTGGTTTTCTCTTATTAAAAAAAATCCTCAATTTTCAGTTAAAAAAAGGAACCCCAAATCAGCATATTCCCATGATTTAAAAGGAACACCACTAATATATATATACGATATATAAAATACCTATATATATATAATATATATATAAAATACCTATATATATATTAGTGGTGTTTCATTTAAATTACAGAAAAATGTGGGTTTGGGGTTACTTTTTTTTAACCAAAAATTTGGGATTTTTTTTTAAATCAGAAAAGAACAGGATTGCTAATTATCACACAATAAAAATGGCTGAATTATAAATTTGTTGCTTAAGAAATGTAGAACATTTTTTATAGCTAGCTTTTATCAAACTTTAATTTGAAAAAGTGGCATGCCATTTAGGGTGATAGTGTTTGGTCAGTTCCATAGTTACATTCATATGAAGAGGCTATGACTATATTGAATAAAAGTCAAATTTAGCAGAAATAAAAAAATGCATTAACTATAAACTATAAACACTGCAAATATAGTAAGAATCACAAAAATAGCAGGAGTCAGCAACACTGAACAAGTCCACAAAGCTATCAATTGAATGTTTTGTGGGATTGGGAATTTCCTCTCAATTATTATAGTTAAAATAAATTTAAAAATATTGCCTGATTTGTAGAAGTTTCTCAAAAATTTCAACACCTGATAAAGGCCTTTGAGAATAGAAATGTCATCAGCATCTTAACCTGTACCTCTGAATGCCTAATCAGTTACATTAAAAAAGAGAGAAATATGAATAGGTAGCAGGGCAGATTATGCTTCTGATTTTTAAGGAGCATTCAGAGTTGGTTTCAGTTAAGTGTTTTGCTGAAAATGAAGCAAAGTATGATATAGCCAAATATCTCCAGCATTATAACCGTATTTAATAGATTTCTCCATCTTCAATTCATGCTAATATACTTATGTACTTTGCAAGCAGTATAGACTTCTGTATGCACATAGAGCTGAAAGGAAGGATACATTTTAAAGGAAATTTGGAAATATAGTTAAATTTAATATGATATGACTGAAAGGTGACTACCCACTAGTAGAAAATTGTACTTTTATTCTTCTTTAGATTGTAGTGCACTTTCGATTTGTGCTAACTCTGTATTTCCTGCAGATATAAGATTGAAGAGTTTGACACAGTTAAAACTTTTCTCTGCTGGTTGTGATTTATAATTGCCCCTCAAATTGGATTGGAGATGTAATTAAAGAAATAAGTATCTGGTAAGCAAGAACCTAGTCAATGAGCCACCATTTTTTTTAAATGTATTGTCCATACTGTCACTATACTTACATGTATTGTAGTTAAATGAAAATTTAAGTATGTATTATTAGATTTAAAGAATGAGACACAAATTCAGTGATTCTAACTGGGTGCATCTACATATACGCTTTAATGCGCAGTAGCCTATTTTACTGTGCATTAAAGCATCATGTAAAAAAGTGCTATTATTCTAATGCACATCTTAAAAACACCAATAGGCTAATGCACATCTTTAAAATGTCACTTAAAAGCCATGCACATTCATTACTATTCAGTAAGGCAGAATAAAGTGCATTTGTTTCGTACCTCACATTGGAGATACTAAATTTAATGTTCATTAGGAAAAGCGCCTCAATGCACATGTCGACGTGCTCATGAAAAATCAATATAATTCTCACTTTTTAGTCTGTTTGCTTGTGGTATTTATCGTGTGAAAATCAAGATGAGAAAAAAAGAAGAAGTAGAAACATCAAGTTTTCTCAGAATCTTTTAGAACAGGGTTTGCTAATTTTACCAGAGAAGCCAATAAACTGCTCCATCCAAGTTCAATGTAAGGTGGGGCAGCCCTTTCAACTTAGGGTACATACAAGCATTATATTTAGATAAACCTAATCAGGGTTAGAGCAGTCAAAATGCCCATTCATTCACTAGATCAGAGGGTTTAAATCAGCCAAAAATGGCACACCTGATCTAAGTTACTTCACCACACAGGAGGTTTGCTAACTTACATGAAGAAAGGGTTAATTCAATCTAATGAATGCCTGCACACATTTGCAGCACAGCCCTAGGTTTTGGAAAGCCCAGCAACTTGTTCCAGCCTCTAACCTGCTCCCATAACTTCCCAACCCTGATCAGGCTATTTTTAACCCTCAATCCCTCCCTCTCTCTGACCAGGAACCTGCCCCCCGTGGAACCACCAGACCCACCAGCCAACCATATGGCACCACCAGGCCCCTCTGATTTTGCTAGCCCCTCCTCCCACACTGAGTTACTAAACTCAAGCTGTTTGTGCCATTCCTGGCAGTGGTGAACAACTGGGTGAACAGCTGCACATGTTGCTCCCAGTCAAGGTTTAGGCAGCCTAAAGTAAGTAAGGGCCTTGTTACACAATACGTTTAGGTGGCTCCTACAGCTCTTAACCCCTGGATTGTCCGCATGTTGACTCCTGAAATTAATTTTAAGCACACTTTAGGCAGCTTAAAGTTATGCTACTGTAGGTCAGATTTATCTCTGATCTGTGTTACCAACTTATGTTCCATTAATGTGTGGCCATTCTCCACAGATGTGCAGCCCAAATTGTAGTCATCCAGCATTGCAGGATACAGATTCCCTTTCCCATCCTCCTATTTTGTGTGGACAAACGTCCCACCCCCTGAACTTGACTACACAAGGGATAGTTCTGGCACCAGATCAACTCCCCTTTCTGCTGCCAAGGGGTGTGACCTTCCAAATCCCAGGGGTGCAACCCTGTGCAAACAACCTGCAGAGCACATGCCAGCTAGTCAGGTCACAGGGTATGGACAGGTACAAGGGTGGGTTCTGGGTGGGGAAGAACAAGGTAGGGGGCTAGATTGAATCCCCATGACCTGTGGTTTCCTTCTCATAGCTCCCCCAAAAGCACAATCCCTCACTGCTCCCACCTCCCAGTCAACCTGGGAAGCATGGCCAGCACCCCCACACCCCAACCCTAAATCCCAGTTTATTGAAACATGAGACCTTCTTTAATTTTCTTCCTCTGTATTTCTTTTTCAATTATTTTTTCCCCCTTTACTTCTCTTTCTTTTATCTTTCAGTGAGTGGCTGACTTTATTTCACCACCCTTTCCCTAACCCCACTTCCTTTCCACCTTCCATTTCATATCTACCCCATATCTACCCCGTCCCATTAACTTTCCACCACCCAGCTTCATGTTTGTGCCTCCCCCAAGACCATCTCCCATGCAGAGCAGTGATACAAGCCTATCCTAGCTCAGCATTCCTGTACCAGCAATTCACAGCTGTAGGACCTATTCAGGCCTCTGCTTGCCAGCCCTCTAGTGGTAAGTCACAGGTGTGCAGGAAAACCTCAGAAAAAGGTTTTAGTCTTAGCTTTTGAATGTTCCAAACTCAAGCTAGCACTAATACCAGTTAACATTTGAGCAGCTCAAAGTGCAATGTGTAACAAGGCCCTAAGCTCTTTCACACCCTTAGCTACTGCTGCTGTCATTTCTCTCCACTGGTGGGTTGCTACACAGGCAATACTTCCTGCTGCCAAAGTGTCACAGAAGCCCTGGCTTTGCAAGCTGGACAGAATTACTCCATGGAGTGGATCTAATCCACTGGCCATAGGTTTCCCATAACCATTTAGGAGGTTACTTCTTCTTTTATATGGTTATGGCAAACAACAGCAGAGAAGGTACGGCTAATTAAAGTTATATGTTGAGGTTTGATAGCCAGTTGATGGCACCCAGGCCAGCTAAGTGGATTGCTTCAATCCCTCCATGATATGCAAGTTCAGGGCAGGAGTTTACAATGTGACTCATTGACTCAATGTGGCTCATTGACAGGCTGGCAAATTGAGCAGATTAGAACCAGGCAAATTTCTACACTGAGAAGTGTAAAGTGCTCCATCTGGGGAGAAACAATCCCCAACATACTTACAGGCTCAGTGGTGCCAAACTGACTAGCACCACAACTTATAGGGACCTAGGGGTAATAATAGATCATAGCATGAACATGAGCCATCAGTGTGATGCTGTAGCCAGCAGGGCAAACAATACTCTGGCATGCATCAACCAATGCATCTTAAGCAAAACCAAGGAAGTGATTCTTCCACTTCACACAGCATTTATGAGACCACAGCTGGAGTACTGTGTCCAGTTCTGGGTGCTGCACTTCAACGAGGACATGGAAAATCTTGAGAAAGTTCAGAGAAGAGCCACCTGTATGATCACAGAATTGCAAGGCAAGCCATATGAGGAAAAGCTGAGGAACTTGGGTCTCTTCAGCCTAAAAAAGAGAAGGCTGAGAGGGGATATGGTAGCAGCTTACTGCTACATCAGGGGAATACATCAAGGGCTCAGAGAAAAATTGTTCACCAGGGCACCCTTGGGTAAAACCAGGATTAATGGCTACAAACTCCTGGAAGACCATTTCAGGCTTAATGCTAGGAAAAACTTCTTCACAGTCAGAGTGTCCAGACTGTGGAATAAGCTCCCTCCAGAGGTGGTGCAGTCATCTACCCTGGAAATCTTCAAGTGGAGATTGGACCTGAACCCGATTGTCTTTCTTCCCTAGAGCAGGGGGGCTGGACCTGATGATTTTGTGAGGTCCCTTCCAACCCCTTACAATCTTCGAATCTGTGACTGCACCTCACTGCATATGCAGATCGGTGAGTCCTTGATGCCCCATTTATTCAATAAATAGGCACACCTTCTATGTCCCATATGAATGTGGTTCAATGCAGTCCAATATGTATGATGCAACTAGAAACCTGAAAGCGCAATGGCCAGATCTACAACCAAATTTTTGTTGCACAGTAGTGCTGCAGACCAGATTGCACACCAGCAGCTCTCAGTGTCCAGACTGTTCAATGAAAGTTGGAAAGTGTGTTACCAGGAGGTTACTGGTTTTGTTATACTGAAGAAATAATTGCTTTTTGAAATGCAACTAATTTCTTTCTCAAGTTACAGGGGAAAAAAATATCATATAATCTTTCTAATATTCCTTGAAATAGAGAAAATTCTTTTTTTCTAATTGGCAATCTTTCTAATTTGACATACACTTCTAGCTAGATATTTGTTTTCAGCATAGAGATGACAATTAGTAATGAGTCCAAAACAAAACTTTAGATCTTAACTCCCCAAACTCTGCAATTAGTGTTAAATCTGTTATGTTATTCTGCAAATTGTGTTAGATTTAGGATGCATTATAAAAGTAGCTTGTCCACAGCTGGATTCACTATATTAGGAATATTTAGGAGTAGAAATTAGAGGAACATGCATATGAAAAATGATGATCAAGTAAGTAAAGGATCTAGAATAGGTAATGGAACTTTTAGGAATAACCTCACTATACATATGCCAAAAAGGAAAGCTAAGTACTATTAGAAAAGGGCATTGTCCAGACCTTGAATCATTGTTTTCCTAGCTATATTTTTTCCCTGCCAATTTCTTAGAATGGCTCTCAAATGCAAGTTCAGACTGCATATACTTTCAGTAACTGTGTGATGCAGAAACTTTTCTGCAGCTGTGGCACTCTATATGGTGACAGTTAATTTAAAGATTCCATTCCATCCATCACCTTAGCACAAACATAGGGAAATAAAAGAATACTAACATGCCAGCAGTATCTGGTCTCTTCAAGGGATCCCTTCTGTGAACCATCATCTGATTCAGTATCCTATTACTTCAGAAAGAAAATTCTCTGCTTCTGTGACCATTTCAATTTCAATAGCTCTGTGTTTTGAATTACCCCTCCCCTTTTCTAAATTAAAAAATAAAAGCTTTAAAAGTGATAGGAAAAAGTAATTAAGAGAAAAAAATAGTATTTTAGTTTTGATATTAAATCACAAAGTAAAATTAAACTGCAGTTTCCCTAACCTAAGTTCTTGGACAAGACATGTCTCCTATATCTCAAAGACCAGTGTTGTCTGTATTGGCCAAGTCTTCTTTTGTTCAGAGACAGCTTCATAAGGAAGATTAGGTGGGATTAAATTTACATCTCTGTTCCAGTTCCTTTGTTCCTGGAGTAGGACCAGAGTAATGTGAGGAAGCCCTAATGGCCAGAGCCAAATAAAAGAGAATGGTATATATCATAGCACTTAAGTGGACACTGCAATCCTGGCACTACTTACATACAGGCCTCTCTACATGAGGCATTTACTGTGCAGTTGACTAATTCATTGTGCACTCAATGTCTCGGTGTCTACACGTGCACCCCATTAGGGTGCACAAAACTAATAAACTCTGCAGTGGTGTAGTACTTGTATTCTACCCTGCTGGGAAGTTTTATCATGCACAGCAGCACACGTGTAGACACTGAGCCAGTTAGCTGGCACGAGGGTGCTTCAGCATGGGGGCTGCCTCCTGGCTAGCCTCATGCTGAAGTACCCTCGTGCCTGAGCCAGCCCCTCCATAAGCACATTGAGCCCAGTGAGAACAGGCCTGGGCTGGCAGTCTGACTCGTTCCAGGTAGAGCTGCTGCAATCCAGCTCAATGTACTGCAGTCTGGGTGCACATGCAAACTATGCACCCAGGAGCTCCCCAGGAGCAAAAATCTGCAGAGCAATAAATTCTGGAGATTATTCCTCTGTGTTTATGACTCGTGTAGATGTACCCACTGTGTGTACATTACATATCCATTGGATAAAGTATTGAAAGTGCATTGGAAGCAGGAGTAAAAACCCCATCTCAATTTTTCCTGGTAAGTGGTCTAGCTAACAGGCTACATATAGACCCAGGCTCTTAGTTGTATTCTTTTTTTGGCCAATTCTATTCTCCTCAGTAGCATAGAATGAGCAGGAGAAAGGGTGAATAATATTCCCATCATTAAGGATAGTTTATAACCAAATAGTTATGGCCCTCTCTTGGTAGGTGTGAAATGTAACTTTGAATCACTTTGCTAGAAGACAGAATTTAGCCTGGATCTCCCATTTCCACTGTGAATGGTCTAATAACTAAGTTATATTATACAATAATAACTTGCTTTTAAAAGAAAAGCATTTTCCTTTGGACAGAACCATCTTATATGTAAGATAGGTTTATTTTATATGTAAAATAAATATAACTGTATATAATATATATAACATTTCATAAATAAATTCCCTCTACCAGAGGGGATTTGACTATGAGGAGTTGGATTGGCCTGCAGGAAACCAAGTTGTACTGTTTACTGCTGTGAGATAGAAAACTACAAATCCAATAATCCAATTAGCAAATCTTTTGTGGTTCCATAAGGAAGAACCTATGTCACTGATAAGATATGAAAGCACCAGGAAGATTGCAGAAATGTAATAATAATACATGTTTTTCCACCCCTGAACCTCAACATTCTGGTTAGCCATTTCTTGAATCAGATTGCTTTGTAGATTCAATCATTGCTTAGTGTGTTAGAAGTATGTTAAAACATAGAACGCTGCATTGTTGTTATACTGCTGGAGATCTTAGAACTTGTAAATGCATCTTTAATTCTTCTTTTAATGTTTCCTATAAAGATCATCAAAATCAATAAGGTTGTAAAAATTGTGGAACAATGTCATTACTCTAATGAAAGTGTTGGGCATTTAACCATTAATTGATTCATTTTGAACTAATTGGAAATAGCAAGCTCTCTTCTCTAATGCTTTATTATCTCTACTATACAGAAAGGGGAACTTGTTTCAGTAGTTTGGGAACTAGCCCTCAAACCCCTGTTACCTGTCACCTGACTTTTTAGACACCTCAGGCTAAATCCTGCTTCACTTACTAGCCATCAGGGTGTTCACAGGGGCTACTTTTATACACCACAGGGGTCTACTTCCATTTAATTCTCCCGAAATTGAAGCGTTGGGTTTTTAAAAACACCACTTCAAATTAAACTGAAGTAAACCCCTGTGGTGTGTACACAATGGTCAGGCTCAATCCATACCTGCCTCTCTGGCAGTGGTGGGGGGAAGCAGAGTAGAGTGAGCTGCTGGCTGGCTGAATGGTCCCTGAGCTGTGGGGAGGGAGGTGCTTCCCTCCGTGGTGGCGGTGGCACCCCCGAGGCAGTACTGGCCCCCAGGCACCCAGCCTGAGTGGTCCCAGAGGGCACTGCAGCCATGGAAGGAAGCACCGGGCCCCTGCACAGCTCAGGCAGGCAGGATCCAGGGAGACAAAAAAAAAGAGCAGGCTCACCTCTTTTTTTTTTTTCTTTCTTCAATGGAGCCTGCCTGAATGGGCCACTGCCAGGCTGCCTGCATGGGCTGCCTGCACAGCCCCTCAGCTCTGCATCTGTAAGGTAGCAAACTAAAACACCTCAGCCATGTTTTACTTTCTATATCCCAAAGTCATTTAACATGCAAAACGCCACCAACAGTGTAAACAGCAGCACCATTAATGTGCAATATGCTGCCAACTGTGTAAACAGCGACACCATTAAACCAGTGAAAAAGGGCATTTAAGTCACTTTAAAGTCCAATTTTGTGGTGTGTACAAAGACCCCCTGGCTGACCAGAATCAGAAAGGCACTTAAGTGTTTGTTCTAGGCATGCTCAGAAGCACCCCTTCTTGGCAGTGCAGTGAAGCTAGACACTTATCTCATGCCTAAGCCTCTGTGGGATTTAATAACTTTTTTCTACTTATCTTGTATGCTGGATTCAATCTGATATGTGAACCAGGAGCTCTCCATTCAGGTTAAGCTCCACACAAAGCACAGCCAAAGAAATATTTGTGGCTCCATGTTATTAAAAGAATGACACCTAACTCCAGTAGAAGGTCCTGCGCTCCAATTCCCAATATGATGAAGCCTTAGGCAAGATTTAAAACTTCTTCCTCCCTTAATTGTTCCATATTGGCTGGCTATAGGTAGTTTCCTGTTCAGCTGCTTTGAATCCTGTGTTTCATTTTTCCTTCATATTGTATAGCTTATGTATCTCTTTTCCTCAGGGCTGCAGATTCTCTTCTTGAAGACCAAGCACCAAAAAGTTAGCCATTGTGATATTCAGGTTTCAAATATTAAAATCTCCAGACATTCAGGCATGTGCAGTTTGTGGTGCTAGAAACCATATGCTCAATGTATTAAAATGTGCCCCATGCTGTAGATTTGCAGCACGGGGGCAAGATCTGCTATCAGGAAGTCCCAGCAGCAAAAAAATACTCCATGAAAAGAAGTGTCATGGCAACACCACAGGAGCATGTGCCAGCAGACATGAAGGCTCAGTTCTTCAGGGAGAGGCTGCTGGCCATACTCCCCTCCTTTAGTTCTGCCCCGGTACCTCCAGCACTCTGGGAACTGGGATAAGCAGGAAAAGGGCAGTTTGCTGAAGTGGGGCATTTTGCCCCACACCAGAGCACATAGGCAGGGGTGTACGCAGTGAAAAAGTATTGTGGGGATGCACCCACAGAGTCTAAAAATGTAAGCAGGGTTTCAATGGTTGACTCATTTTGTAGATCTAAGCCATATGAACTATCAAAATCGAATCACTAAAAATAATTGAAAGACTTCAGTCGAGAATCCAAATATTTTCTTCTGTGTTTTGGCTGTTGGGCCGGTACGTTGTTAACAGTACTTGATATCCCATGTAATGGAAGAAAAGGAAGACTTTAGGAACTATTACTTCCTCAATAGAAACAGAAAATATTCTGATTTATAGCATTTGTGTCCCAAGTCTTATATTATTATCTGAATGAACACAAGTAAAATAATTAGACATCTTCAAGGAATTGAGATTTCCCAACCCACTGTGAAGTATACACAATTTACATTATAATTCAATCACAATTTACCTTGAATATAGTACAATAATAGAAATTGTATTGTAAATGTGTCTACTAAAATAATTCTCATTGGATTTATGCAATATATTCTTCTTAAATACTTCTCATGTACCTATTATGTGCTAAATGTTATATTACTTGCATAATACCAGAGATGAAAATTCAGCATCCTTAATCATTCCCCTACAGCCTATTTAGCTTTTTCTTTGAATGGATATGCTTTCACATCCTGTCAATACCATATTTTGTTGCGTAAGTGTATTATAATGCCAGTTCTAAAGTAGAGTCTTAAGATACTTTTACATTCAGTAACTACGGTTTCAAATCTGCTTGCACTGAAGCTGTGGCATAATCCTAACAATTTAAATGGGTTCAGGACCATTCTCCAAATACATAGTTTCCAGAAACTTCATAATGTGGAGTCAGCTTCTACAGCTAGAAACCTTTTTATACATAACTAAGACCATGGCAGATATTCAGTAATTGCTGGGGGAGGCTTGCTATTTTGATTCTTTCATGGAAAACAATTAAAAATAGTTTCTTCCAATACAAACTAGCCCTGTTACCAGAGATAGCATTCATTTCCAAGTCACAACTTTTTCAACTATTATTTATTGCCCAGTTTTTAATTCTTGCTAGCTTGAAAGACTCCTTGCTGGTGTCTCAATCAGCACTAATAGGAAGAGACACTTTGCAGGTGTCCTGAATTTTTTTTTAATTACATGTCTTAAACAATCCTCATCTGAATCTGTCATTGTATTGTTGCAGTTCTGATAAAAATCTATAGATGTTCCCTTTTTGAGGAAGGAGGCATAAACCTTTTGCTTTTTTTTTTCCTAAGGAAGGAGGTAGTTTTATCAATGATTAAATAAGTCATTTTTGCTTCTGGCCAAAATTATCTGTAAATTTAATGCAGGACACTTTGACCATTTTCCTATGGCTGCAAACAGTCATCACCCTTGTACCACCATAAATATTTTTGTGGTGGCACAAAACCCAATGAACAGTCATACCTACTCTTTGTCATGTCCCCAATGCCCCCAAATTATGGTGCAATGAATCTTAGTAATAATTTGTGCTGCCTTTCCATGAGAGATGTCTCTTAATTTATGCCATAAAATTATGGGTAACCACAGATGATTGTGTTCTCCATTTACCCCAGGCATGTGCATCCTGATGCCTATCCCCAATTTAGGGGCACCTTGCTCAGTTCTCAGGGGGCACCCTAGGCATCCCTGCAAGGAAGCCTCTGCAAGTGGCAAGGACCCACTTCTACGGGATAATGACATTAAGAAATGTCTGTCTTTGCAAACCAAGACATAACCCAGCACAGCTGATGCACAAAAATGATGTTTGTTTATAGCCTATCATCTCCCTCTCAAGTGCAGGACAGGACTGCCACCCACAATTAAGGTGGCTTATTGGAGACCTAAGCACACACCGCAGCACTGCTTTCAGGTTCACCAGACCACGTACTTAGGCTTTGCAAAGGAAGGAAAAAATACATCCTGTAACCTCAGTTCTACACTGTGAATGTTTGGACTCACATATATGGTATACCTATATATTACCCTACACAGCAAACCATTTAGGGCTGTATTCTGCAAAAGTCATATAAGAAATCAGTTGGACTAGCTAGCTTATGCCAGTAAGGTCTACAGGGCTGAGGAGATGTTTGTGTTATTTTACTGGAGTAATGTTCATATAGAAAGATGTTCTTATCAGCAGGGATCTTGGTTTTCTCTGATTTTAGGAAACCCCCAACTTTCGGTTAAAAAAAAGTAAACCCAAATTCACATTTCTTCATGATTAAAATGAAACACCACTATATATATATATATATATATATGTCAGTGGTGTTTCATTTTAATCATGTAAAAGTGAGAATTTGGGGTTACATTTTTAATCCAAAAGTTGGGGATTTTTTTTAATCTGAGAAAACCAGGATCCCTGCTTATCAGCAGCCAGATATTGTAGAAAAGCACAGATCACAAGACATTGTACCCAAAAAAGCAAGGGGTTGCATGATGATCCCCTCCTATGTTCAGAAGTTTTATTATGATCAGTGATCCTACTACGATCAGGGATCCTATATATATTAGTGGTGTTTCATTTTAATCATGGAAAGATGTGGATTTTGGGTTCCTTTTCTAAATCTGAAAATTGGAGATTTTTGTTAATCACAGAAAACCAAGATCCCTGAGTAAGATAAGTATATAGCATTGCTATATAGCATAGGGAATAATAAAACCATAGGGGTAGACCTCTAGGGTCATTGCACTCCTAAACTATCCCTATGAGAAAGTTTATCTTCTCTCTCAAGTTATTTACCCACGGGGATTCAGCAGGCTACCAGAAAAGCTGAGAATGAAAACTTGATCATCTGACTCATAAGCAAATGTTCTCTCCAGTGGAATATGTTTTTTCATCTCTATTGCAACAACTGAAACTATAAAATGATAAAATGGTTTTAGCATTATTTCTATATTCAAGAAATTCTCTATTTCTATAGGCTCTGGGCTTGTGAATGGCCCTTTATATCATCCAACATGTGTATGCACCAGTGAATTCTATCTAAGCACTTTTAGGTGGATGCGTATGCAGAAATCAATCATCCTCAAACTAATCACCTAAAAAAGTTCTTCATGTTTGATCTACACTCTCACGTTCTGTATTTCCCAACAGTACTCAGTCTCTTTGTGATTGGAAACAAACTTGTAATTTTTTCCCCTTTTGTTTCTTGGCATTTTATCCGGTAGTTTGCCTTTTTTCCATTCTGGTGAACAGAAAATAAAAATCTAGTTAGAAAGAATTTGAATTTTTCCTTCTTTCCTTCCTTCCTTAAGCATCCTGTGCTCTGGCTGGTGGTGCCCACCTTTGAGGCATGCTGGGCCCATGAGGGAGCACTGTGCCACATGGAGGATGGCTGTCCTCGATATGCGCTCTGATGTCATGACCGGTCTGGGCGACCAGGCAGGCTTGGTGGCCGACTGTGACTCCAGGCTCGCGCCATGCCTTAGGTCCTCACCAGGCTGCGTTTTGCTTTTTTTTTGTGTGTGGGAAGTTGAAGGTTTTGTCATGTGTATGATTGGATAGAACAGGGTAGGAATCATTTGTTTATAGAGGGCTTTGGTCTGTACAACCATGTGGCCGGTGTCCTGACCACATAATGGCATGTTAGGTGCGACGTGTAATACAGTGAAAGTGTCTGTCATGGTGTGATGTTATGAATGTAATGACTTGGTGCTCTTGGTTTCGTGGCAAATTGTTTGTCTTTGCTTTGTATATTAGACCTGGACCCCAGAGGGGTCAACATTTTGTACCCCAAACCCCTGAATAAAGTAGCTTAAAAGTAAGTTCTTCCTTTCTTGTTTCCTTCCTTAGCTAATACCATAGTCATTAAAGCATACACTTGTAATGGTGGGTACACAAGTAGAGTATGAACTGGAACCTAGGTTTCACACATTCCAGGTGAGTGCCTAAATCACCTAACTGCAAATTTGCAGTGCAGCACATGTTTTTACATTCCCTGCATGTGGTTTGTGACACCACGTGCTCCTGCACATGGGGACCTGCTGTAGGGAGCTGGGCATCAGAACTAACAGAGAGCCAGTGAGTTGGACAGCTTTGGGGAGCTGGTGAGTTGTGGAAGAGCTGGAAACTGCAGGACAGTGGCGGAAAAGACGCTAGGTATGAAAGAGCCACAAGGAATCCACTGGAGATTGCTGGCAGCTCAGGAAAAGCTACAAAAATGTTGGAGAGTCAGGCACCTAAAGGGTAGACTTGGCAGCTCCTAGCAATTCCCTGGTTCACCAGCCCTCAAGTGGCTAGTCAGGGCTGTGCACATCACAGAAGGCATTGACCCTCCATGTGAAACTGCTCACAATATGTGAAAATTTTAAAACCATACACTATTACATATATGATAGAAGGTGTGAAATATAACCAGGAATCCCGGTTTTCTCTGATAAAAAAAAAGGCCCCAATTTTTTATTTAAAAAAATGACCCAAAATCCAGTATTCTGTTATCAAAATTAAACATCACTAATGTGTGTGTGTGTGTGTGTGTGTGTAATGTGGCTTTTGAGTTACTTTTTAATTCTGAAAATTGGGGATTTTTTTTTTTAATCAGAGAAAACCAGGATCCCTGATTATAACAATTGATAATACCCTGAATCTTCCAGTACTAATAATAAACAAAGTTCTGAGAGGTGTTGGGAACACCCTAAAGTTGCAATTATTTCTACAGATGAATGCTTTAAACCATTTACATTATTTTTATTCTTCGCACATGTACCCACACATATACACTGATGGTGTGCAATATGTGTTCATACACCAATAAAGAGCTGACCACTTTTTAGAATACTTTTATGGATAGCTCCTGATTTCAAGTTCCTGGTCCCCTAAATGCTTAAATAAGGATAAATGCATAAAATAGTGAAACATTCAGAGTGAGAACTGGGACCAAGCCCAACATGCTGAGTTAATTTTGTAAGCTCTAAGCTGGTGGCATGTTCATACTTCTGCACTCTGGCCTGATGAGTAATTATGTATACAAAGTGGATGAGGCAGAGAAGGGAACATTGTCTCCACCTGGCTAGCTCGGTAAAGGGGGCTCCTCTTCTGGCAGTTGTATTTTGTGCAGACTGATGTTAGATGTGCTCTGAGAATGACTACTGAATTAAGCCCCTGAGGTAACATAGATGGAGGAATGCCTTGTGTGTGCATCCTGACAGGATTTAGTCTTGAGCTAGCTGTTGAGCAGCTCAGCACAGTTAAGCCTGAGGCACTTCCTGGCATGTCCACAAGCAGAACGTTAGGCCCTGGAGGGGCCTTAGGCACCTATGAAAACTTAGGCACCTACGAATTTTAGCTGCCTCCAGAGTCAGACAGTAACTGAGCATGAGGGTTCTCAAACTAACAATTTCTGACTTAGGTACCCAGCTCCTTTTGTGGCTAGTTTCTACAACCTAATATTTCAAATTTTGCTGGCCAAATTCTGCTCTTGCCAATATGATTCAAGAATAACTTTATTGCCCCCTATATATTTCTACCAGCAAAAACAGGACAAGACCTTAGCCTCAGATTTGTAACTGCTTACCAAATCTCCACCCTAATTTCAGAGGGTGTACCCCCAGTACACACCAGTATTAATAACCAAACCATCTCACACCAGTGAGAGAAGAAACTAGCTGTTTGCACATCCTAGCATACTGTTTGCACACAAATCTGTGGTAAAGAAATCATTCTCACAAATTAGTCCTGCAGTTTAGAAAACAATCATTTTGTTTTATTTTACAGGACAATTCACATGTACATGTTTTAAACTTCAGAGAAATACTGTAAACATTTAAGTAAATATTGTCATTGTAAGTACTGGACTTCATCAAATTTAAAACTCTTGGCAAATCTACAAAATTTTGAGAGCTTGGATATATTTATAGTGGTCTGGCAAGTATTTCACACATCATTTTTTAGCCAATTGGCAATAAATCACATATTGTATAAAGGGGTGAGTTCTGGTTTTTTGTATGTCATATTGTATAAAGGTAACTCTTTCTCTAAGATGAGCTTCTGAAAATTAAACTTCTATGCTATTTACATTCTACGAACTATATAGTAGTGCCAGGATATTCAGTATTGATTACTTTGTGGTTGAATTGTGCGGCCCTTGCCCTATCATATGTCCTTGAGACAGTATTGCAGAAATCCAATTGCCCTATCCTTAACCTTTCACACGACTGCTGATTTTAGTTATTGTATGGAGGAAGGATGTGAAATAGCTACGTCCCCATGGGAATCATGATAATGGAAATTAAACAAACATAGGTACAGAAACAAGCTTACAAATTCAATGTCACCTGCAGCAAGTTGTGTACAGTCCCAAAGTTATATCACTCTTAAATCTCCTATCTGCTGTAATATACATCAGCAATCACCAGTGTTAAAAATAGTATTATCTATCTGACTTTTAAAAACAGTAACTACATTGGCTTGCTTCCCATAATACCATTAAGTATGCATACCGCTGTGTTAGTGCAGTGGCCCTGCGGCAACCCACTGCTCTGCCAGTTTGGATTCTTGGATCTGCAACTAGACAAGGGCTCCAACACTTGGATCCCCTGACTGCAGAGGGAAGGCAAGAGCTACCACAGGCAAAAGGGAGCATTCCCAAATGGTTGCAAAAGAGGCCATCACAGTATTGAATGCTGAGGATCATGATAATGTTGGGAAATATTTGACAGCCTGAGGGAGCATCAAATAAATCAGTGCCAAAGCTTCAATCCATCTAGGACAATTAAGATTTTTTCCCCTCTTTTTAAATTAATTAATTTATTTTTCTGTTTCCTTAATGCCAACTATAATTAAATCTAACATGCCACTCTGCATATAGATAAACTCATGTATATTTAAATAAAATTACTTAATCTTATAATAGTGCTTTATGGTGTCAAACATCTTTGCTTAACGGCATGATTCATTGTTGTTACACTATGAATAGTAATATATGCTGTCAATATCTGCTACAGAACAGGCTAAAGGAAAATAATATGCTCCTTTTTTGGGCCCCATAATAATTGTAAGCAACAGAACAAGAGATTTTCACTTTTTAAATTGACATAAATAATCTATGTGGATGATGGCGTTTCCAGAAGCTAAAAGGAATGTGGAGGGAAAGCACTTAAACGGTCAGTCAGTTGGCAGTAGATGAGCCTAGCCAAAAAAAATGTCTACTCTCTCTTTCTCTGTAGCCTCAGGATCCACTGTGCATGATAGATCCTCTGTGCTTTGAGGAAGAGTAACTTTATGAGGAAGATGGGAGCAAAGTTCCACTTCATATCATCAGCCTCTAGATGTCTTTCCAGTTGGAATGTAAGATAACTCTCCAAATCACCTTGTTGACTGAGTACTCTCCATATATCTGATTTCTAAATCTAATTGGGAGCATCTACATGTGCGTTTAAGCATGATTAAATTTACATCACATTAAGCTACTGTGCAGCAAGTGATTTTTGACAGGTGTCTACACATGCAGAACTTGGCACTAAATCTAATGCCAAGTCCCCCCAGCCCTGCCATGTGCCTCTGTGGCCACCAGCAGGAGTTCCAGCCTCCAGCCACGTGACTGTTAGCACTTGGCAGCCATGTTCAAGCCAGAGCCAGCTGCCAACATCTGGCAGCCATCTTTAAAACACAGCCCCACCCTCTGATCCCTGGCCAGCTCCTTCCATGCCCAGGAGCCACGTGCCCAGAACAGGGACAGCACACAGCAGCTCCCTCCTTGCCCATCCTGCCTCCCCATGACATGGCTGCTTCAGCCCCAGCCCCATCCCCAGCCTCTGCCAGAGATGAATAGCATCCCACAGTGCTGCTGGCAGTAGTGCTGGCCCTGCTGGCCTCTGCAGAACCCCCCTCTCCTGCCCAGGACAGCTGCACACCCACAAGTGGGGCCCAGGGCAATGGCTGTAGGAGGCCCTTCCCAAAGCCCTCCTCCTGCATTCCCCACTTGAGCCCACCTGCCCCGCTGCCCACATATCCCCTACTTCCTACTCACACCAGAATCACTCTTGGGACTCTCATGGTTGGAAAAAAAACCAACTTCATTTCCTTAAGAGCACACACCCCAATCCCTCTCCTCATAACAAACAGAACCTCCTCCCCCCTCATCCACCAGAGCACCTCCACCACCATCCCCACCCACCAACAATAAAAAAAACACTTACAATTGGAAAATTATTTACAATATTTCTGTTTTTTGATCCCAGAGTGGGGGCTGTGGTAGGAGGGGTGGGGGGAGGTGGTACAGTCTGGGGGCAGGTGCCAAGCACCCAGCCTCAGCACATTCCCCCATTGGTCCAGGGGCTACAGTAACCCCAGAAGGTGGCAGCCTCATGCACAGCTGCGTCTTCAGGCATGTAGTGTGGGGAAGAGCAGCAGGACTGCGCCCAGATGGGTGGCACCCAGACGGCTCCAGTGGTGGGTGGTGGGGACCCAGAGCCTGGATCACTGCTGGGGTGTGGGCTATCCACCATGTTCAGATATTGGCCCTGAAAGGCAAGAGAGAGAAGCCTTTTGTGGGAGTTTGCTACATTTCAGAAATAAGATGATCTGCACCAGGGGCTTTTTGCTGCCCAGCCTCAGATTGGGGGTCAGCCATTCAACGGTGTCCAGGGACCATGGTAAGCAGGGCAGGCAGGCCCAAACCCAGACAGCTGACACCCAATCCCCCAATCCATGCTTGCTTCCCTGGGGCTGGTGGCCTGCTCAGTGCTGGCCACAGGCAGCCTGCCTCCCCCCCGACCTTCCTAGGGCAGGCCAGGCCAAGCTGCTGGCAGCACCTGCTGCCATGGCTCCAGACCCCTCTGCCCCTGTGCTACCCTGACAGGCCAACCGCTTTGCTGTGCTAACACTCAGTCTACAGAAATAAGACTCAGGACACATGGGACTCCTGGAAACATGGAATGAGGGACTGGCTGTTCCCTTACCCTCCCCACTGGGGATTTCTCCAGGGAGGTGCTCTGGGTCTGCCCCCCCCCACCAATGCTGTACCCTGAGCGTGCCCTTGTTGCATGTGTTCCAGCCAGTGCACAATGAGCTATTTGTGCAGGCTGAAGCGTACCTGAGCCACTACTCCCTGCTATAGCTGATCCTCCTGATGCCCTTGGCAAACCAGCACTCCTGGTTCAGGACCCTGAGCTACAACAGTATGAGGGGAAAACCTGGCCTGGAAACCTGGCTGCCCCACAACCTCTGCCTCCACCTGGAGGGTTACCTGTGGCAGCACTACATGTCACTGCCCCCTGCTGCTGAGAAGAACATTACCACCAACATCGATGCATTTCTCAGGGTGTGACAGGCCTGTGTCCACCCAGCTGTAGGGACATGGACTACCAGACTTGACGGATTTAGAAAGATTATATATATCCATCATTCTTCATTTTATTTGTGTGTCAATCAACTATGCTCCAAGCTCCTGCAAAAAAAACGCCATCTTCTTAAATAGGATCTTTGCTTCCAGTTTGTGTTGCAGCCTAGACAAATGATAAGGCTGGCAATGGCAGCCACATCCAGCATATTGAAAAATAGTGTCATTGGCCCCCTGTTGCTTTTCCATCTGCAGGTGGTCATACGGACTAAGTGGTCAAGGTTACCCACCCCACCCTTGTTTTTATTTTAGTCCTGGATGACATCCGGCATTCTTTGCTCTCCACCACCTGACAAGTCATGGTGCATTCATGATAGCAACAGCGCAAATTTGGACTTCTTTGGAACATAGGAAACTAGGGTGAGTTCCCTGTCAAAAGCAAAAATGGATTAAAAAGTTTCCCTTCTTCAATTTTCTTGCATTTTGTGTGGGATATCAGCCTTCTTTTTCTGAATCATACCCACATAGATCAAGTCCTGCTGTAGCAGTCTTTCTGCCAGGTCAGTACTTGTGAAGAAACCGTCACCCACAATATTCCTTCCCATCTTATATGAGCGATGAACCAGTTCTTCAATGACCTGGGTACCAAGATTACTTTGGCATGGAGCTTCTGGTTGCTTGCCCAGGTAGATGTTTTCAGACAGGGGGAATTATGTTGCTGCATCACAGCAAAACCAAATTTTCAAGCTATATTTGGCAGGCTTGCTGGACATATACTCTCTGAAGGGAAAACAGCCCCTGAACACAATGAGCTGCTCACCAACCATCAGGTGTATTCCTGGAATATACCTTTTCCTGAGATGCTCCACAAATTGTGTCCAAATAGTTCTGAAGGCAGAAAGCTTGTCCGCAGCATTCCTTTCCTTATATGTCAGTTTGTTGTCAAATCTCAGGTTGTTGGTGATTTGACGGAATTCATAGTTTCATAGTTTCTAGGGTCGGAAGGGACCTGAACAAATCATCAAGTCCAACCCCCTGCCCTGAGCATGAATGAGTGCTGGGATCATAATACCCCAGCCAGATATCTATCAAGCCTCCTCTTGAAGACCCCCAAGGTAGGGGAGAGTACCACCTCCATTGGGAGCCCATTTCAGAGCCTGGCAGCCCTAACGATAAAGTAATGCCTCCTGATATCAAGCCTGAACTTGTTCTCAATCAAATTGTGGCCATTATTCCTTGTTATCTTGGGTGGTACCCTGGGGAACAGAGCCTCACCTATTTTCCGCTGGTTCCCCCCTGGTGAGTTTATACACAGCCAGCAGATCCCCTCTCAGTCTTCTCTTGTGGAGGCTGAATGAGGTGTGAATGAATGCTGGCCTTTCAGATGCATCCACCCCAACTGGCCAAACAGGTCTAGGCCTGTCATTTACACAGAAATTGCATTGGGGTAACAAGTTAGCCCAATGCATTAACATGGGCTTGGGGTAAGTTGTTACCCCATATGGAAAAACACATTCATGCCCAAGGTAAAATTTTACCCTGGAAAGTGTTTCATCCACAGAAAGCAAAGCATTCATGTAAGCTGGCTGTTATTTGGGTATATTGTGCACTGCAGTGCCAATGACAACGTCTTAAAAAGATTTTTTTTGAACCAGTTCACTTTAAGATACCGCATAAAGTGTGTGTCTTCGGTAGGAAATTACCCCATGGGATTGCATGAAGGTTAAGGCTAAAAACCTTCTCTGACTGTCCCCAACTGCACAGCTGTGCCTTGCCATTAGAGGTTTGATGAGTTGCTACTAGAGGATAGTTAGCCAGGACAGGCTTCAGTCCCTGGTCTAGGTAGGGCTGTTTTGAAGAGTTGGTTTGGGAGGGCAGGGGCAGGACATGAAGTTGGGAGGTAGAGAGTTAATGGGATGGGGGTGGGTAATGTAATAGAAGATGGAAAAGAAATTGGGGTGTGGAACTAAGAAAGTCATCCACTGGAAGATAAAATAAAAAGAAGAAAAAAAAAAAAAAAGAAAAAAGAAACAGTCAATTAAAAAAGGCCTCATACTTTAATATATTGGAATTTTGGATTGGAATGCAAGCCATTCTTCCGGGGG
>NW_005842418.1:559345-565836 GCF_000455745.1 Alligator sinensis
GGGGGGGGGGTTCCCTAGCGCTGGCTCTGCTTCAGTAAGCTCTATGCCCTGGTCAACTGCCAAACAGCCCTGAAATTTCAGAAGAATCACATTTACTAGTGGTTAATTGAAATTTTCCCACAGCCTTTCCTGACATCGTGGAAACTGGACAGCCAGGTTACAGGTGATGAAACTATCTAGGAGCGGGTGCTAGGGAAGTGGATGGGGAAACAAGCCAGGGGCCTGGACTGGGCTTTGCTGCAGCACATGCATTTTTATAAATGGCGAAATGTGCATCAGCGCTGAGAAAATGGTGGCGGCATGCTTTTGAACTAAAACACAGCAAAGGTGTTTTAGTTCAAAAAAGTGTACTGCTGCCATTTTCTGCATGCTGACACGTTTCACCATTTATACAAATGCATGCGATGCAGCGCTGAGTGTGTCAGCTCATGTGCTCTGCAGACTCGATTAATCAAGTCTGCTCCGACATGATGGATTTCTGTCACATAGGAGCAGACAAAAGTATGTGTATAAATGCCCACTGTGTCTGAAGCAAGCAGGCATTCACATCCTGGGACATTAAAAACTTCCAAACAGTGTTCCATAACATGAAACAGGATTGCTGCATGGACCAAATAAAGATACCAGTAAAGGACCAAATTAAGATGTAAGCATGTGATGGCTTTGGTGGAACAAAGGAATATTGTGATGGGACAGAACATGGACAGTATGATGACCACAGGGAGACAATCAGTGGTGCTTGGGAATGAAGAGCCAGAGGAGAAAAAGAGTACAAAAGGAGGGATTTCAGAGCAGGTCCCTGATGGCACACCACCAACCTGTCTCACCTACCCCACTGGGGGAGGATGGGCCTTGGCTCTCAATCACCAGGCTGCTGACACCTGACATTTAAGAAAGAACCACAGAGTGAAGCTCGCACACTGGCCAGATGTATATTGTCTCTGTAATAGCCCTAGGACTGGTAGATATAGAATCGGGAGCGTGGGTGGGGGGGACGTATTTTTTTGCCTCGCCTGCGTTATTTTTATCTGATATCACTGTGTATCAATAAAATTTACCTATTATTGAATAGAGAAGCTGTGGTCAATCTGAGGGATTGGGTCTGCATGGAACAAGGTGTCTGGGTCATAAATCCAGCACCACAAGCCTCCATTCTTCATGTTTCAAAGCTCTCTAGCACAGTACCAGCCCAATGCCAGATACCCTTTCCCATACCCAAACCCTGACTTATCTGTGAGGTTTTCTGCTGCATTCTTGATGGCCTTTCTCATTGAGGCTGCTCCCATCCTGTCCTTGGCCCACCTCCTGGGTCTTCTGAGTCCTGGGTTCAGCAAGAGGGATCAGGAACAGGGTCAGAGAGGACACCGAGTCTTTGGAATAATCCTGCAATAAGAAGGTAGCTTCTAGAAGAAGGCTGCATCAATGCTATCTCCCTCTTCCTCTTTATATCAGACCAGTCCTGAGGTTGTACACTACACCATGTGGTAGGGAACTACAGTGTGGTTCCTCTTCAGGATCCCAGTGAGACCATCGTGGAAGTGGATCAGGGTCCTGCCTTCCCAGGAGACCCTATTGGTGACCCTGCCCCTTGCATAGGGGGATTTTAGGGATGTTATATTGGTCTGGATCTGAAGCCAGTCTTGCTGATGCCTTCATGTCTCCCTCTGCATCATGGTCCTTTCAAAGATGGCCTGATTTTGCCTGTTGCTTTTGGTCCTTTTTTACAGTAGCAGTGATGGTTCTGTCTTCTTTTCAGATCCCAGTGAAGTTCAACACCTCACCACAGATCCAATTTGATGCCCACCTGACGGGGCCCAGGGGTACATCTTGGGGCTCATGCTGGAGAAGGTGACTGAACTGGAGGTTGAGGAAAAGTTCCTGTTTGCTAGCTGCCTAGCTGGCATCTGCATGCTGTTTGCACAGGATTGCACCCCAGGGAGTAGGAAGATCTCACACTCCTGGGGGTGGGAGGGGGAGCTGGTTTGGTGCCACAACCACCCCTTGACAGTAGAGTTCAGGGGGAGGAAAGCTTGTCCATACAGAACAGGAGGATAGGTAGGAAGCATTGCATTCTGGGTAGCTGGAGGACTGTAATTTGGGTGGCTCATCTGTGCAGAGTGGCCACACATTAATGGAACATAAGCTGGTTAATATAGATCCAAGATAAACCTACCCTCTAGTGGCATAGCTTTAAATCTCCTAAAATATGCTTAAAATTAGTTTCAGGTGTTAATGTGTGGATAATCCAGGGGTTAAGAGCTCCAGGACCTGCCTAAGATTAATGTGTAATAAGGCCTGCAGAGAATCAAGAATTTACAGGATATTAAGCAAATTTAATTTTGGCCAGTGCACTTACTTATTTGGAGTTACTTTTCCCCTGTATGCACCGACTGACACGGAACAGAAAAAGCAATGTTGCAACTTCATCTCATACAAGTCATGAAGTCCTGACCCACACAGGATTTATAGGAAGGAAGAAGCTTTCCCTAGTTTGAAGACAAAAGAGAAAAACAAAGATGTTTAGATATTTCATCATCTGTCTGCATAATATGCACCTGTCCAAACTTTTTTATCCTGTCATCTTTTCCATGCAGGAAAACTCAGATTATGTTTGTTATTGATTACCATATGATTGTAAATTCCTTCGGACAGATACTATATCTCCTCTTTGAATAGGCTAGCTAATGTTTTATGGGACTTAAAATATTACTAATAAATAATAATATACTTTTAACATGATCAATGTAGTTATAAATTATACTATTAGAACATTTAAATTTAGGTGCCATTTTAAAGTATAAGACAATAACACAGTGTTGAGACCTTTTTGTTATTGCACACTTGGCAAGCACTGAAAACCTGTAGAGAAATGTTGGTTGGTAACTACTAGCTCATTTTAACTTGTGTGACTCATTAGTTTCCAACTGGTGTGAATGACAGAAGTGGCTCTCTTGCTGATCATGCAGTCTGGGATAGAAAGATCTTTAGAAGTAAAACCTAGAAAAAATTAAACTTTTCTTAGTTAGGATCTGATGTTGCTTGTTTGCTGTTATCCTGCCAATAGAGCAAGATAACATTTTATACCATATGTGCAGATTTGTGACTAACTTACTTAGCACTGCATATCGTGCTGTCACTCAAATAGGTAAACTATTATTTTGAACTGGCTGCATGTCACATATACTTTGCACTCGTGAGAAAAAGTATAGGAGATGGCTTTCCAGAACATCCAGAACATAATTCGAAACTCTGCTCCTTTCCAAGTCAACAATAAAACTTCCATTATAAGAGTGGGAGCAGATATAGGCCAGTGAAAAGTACTTCTGAAAATTGCCATGTGTGCTGGAATCTAATGAATTGGATGTATTATTTGAAACAGTGTGGGAACACCATCTGCTTAGAGATACTGCATTTCCCTTGCAGCATCTAGTAAGCAATATGAATATTTTACCTACTGTCAGATGTTGCCACCTTTTCACAAAATATACATCAAAAGACATTTATCTGTTGGTATTGCTATAATTAATTCAAGGAGAATTAAACTGCTGGGGATGTTCTTAATCATTTCTGAATTATTATAAATTATTCAGAATAATCTCACTTTTAGATAGGGTTGTGCACTTTAAAGGTAATTTAAGCCATTCAGATATGAATTTTTGAACGGCTGGTGAGAACTGAGGATACATACTGTCCCCTCCCATGCTTTTCCCTGAAATATTGAAATACAGCTTTTGATTCTTTTCTTAAAAATGCATACAAACAGCTAATTGAAAAGAAACTTAGTTACTTATTGTGCTATAGAGTTCCAGTGATTCCTTTTTACAAGGGAGGCTTCTATCTTTGTATTTTTGGAATGAATGTATTTGTCAATCAGATGCCCATGAAGAGTACAGAAAGCATGAAAATAAATAGTTAATATAAAATAAGAAGCTGTAATAGGCAAACAACAATTTATAAGACTAATTAAAAAAAACCCAAAACAAACCATTAATCATTTAAAAGTTAAACATTTCCTGTGAGAAGCTGCCTTTTAGTATGTATATATATGTATAAATTTTCAGCCTAATTGTAAAATTCTCTCTTTACGCCAAACTCTAAAATATTACAAAAAATATCAGCTTAGTGATTGAGTCCCATATTAGCTGGAAATAGGAATAGTTTGCAGTTTATAGTAGTTGAGAAGAGGTCTCTCAATCTTCAATCAATAAAAGTTAGTTGACTGCAAATTTCTTAGCTATCTTTTCCTTTTCAGTAACTAGGATTTGTAGTTGGGAGTAAGGGACTTGTATAGAAAAAATGTTGGAAATGTTTGTAATAAAGTACAATCAGATTCCAATGGCAGTGGACAAAGGATGTAAAACTATATCTACAACAAGAAACAGTGGAGCAAAGAAGTAAAATCAGAGGACTATTAGAATGTAACCCTTTGCTAGCCAGTTATGTAAAAATAGCCATACCAAAAGGTATAGTTTTCAAACATTTTGTACCTTTTTTTTCTGCTTAAGTCACTCACTCTCAACTAGAAATCCTAGTTCTAAAAAACAGTATGATTGTTCTGTGATAAATGTGAGTTTCATGAGTTAAATTATAATATGTCAGATATTAAAGCAATTTATCCCAGGACAAAAATGGTGAACACTCCCTCAAATGGTGATTGTGCAACCTCAAAAAGTTATTTATTGAAACTGGGATATCTCTGTGGCACATAAGTATCCCATCTGCAATGCAGAGTTGAGAGTTTTAGGAAGATTAGGGCCCTTCTTTGGAAAACAAAAGGAAGCATTTTAAGCAATATTTAAAAACAGAGCAAGGTCTACTACGACAGCTAGTATTACACCACAAATTTGATCCAGGAAGCCCAAGAACAGGGTAGAAGGTCCAGCATGGTAGATGACCCCTTATGAGTGACAGAACAGAAACAGATTTTGCTGGTAAATTTGATAAAGATTGGATTCCCATAAGTTCCTGGTGGGATTCTTCCCATGACTGGGCAGTACACATTGAGGGTTATAAGCTGTACAGAAAGGATAGAGTGGGAAAGAGAGGGGGAGGGGTGGCGCTCTATGTCAATGAGCGATATACATCGACCCTTATCAAAACGGAATCAGAGGAGGAGAAAGTAGAAGGATTGTGGGTTAGGTTACGTGGAGGTCAAGGAGAAAGGGATTTGGTGGTAGGGATCTGCTACAGACCCCCACACCAAGGGGAAGAACTAGATTTGGGGCTCCTGAGGCAGTTCTCAGAGACCATAAAAACTAGGGAGGCGGTAGTCATGGGGGACCTGAATTACCCAGACATCTGCTGGGAGACGCAGACAGCAAAGTCCCACCATTCACGCAGGTTCCTAACCTGTGTACAGGACCTCCATCTGATACAGGATGTAAATGGTCCCACTAGGGGGAATGCCTTACTGGACCTGATATTGGCAATGGGGGATGACATGGTAGGATACCTACAGATAGGTGGTCACCTGGGGGACAGTGATCACCAAATAATAGAATTCACCATAAGACGTCGAGTGGGTAAGGTAACTAGTAGGGTGAAAGTAAGGTAACTAGTAGGGTGAAAGTGCTAGACTTTAGGAAAGCTGATTTCAATGAACTCAGGCGTTTAGTCAAGGACGCACTGCAGAGTAAGAGTTTTAAAGAGTTGGGAGTCCAGGAAGGGTGGCTGTGCCTTAAGGAAATAATCCTTTGGGCACAGAGGGAGACGATCCTGATGCGGGGAAAAAGGGGGAAAGGGGCCAAGAGGCTTCCTTGGCTGACCAAAGAAATCCAGAGCAGTCTACAGGCTAAAAGGGGGGCATATAAAAAGTGGAAACGGGGAGAGATTACTAAAGAGGAGTATACCTCCTCTGCTCGTGCTTGTAGGGAGGCAGTTAGACAGGCCAAAGCTATCATGCAGCTGAGGATGGCATCCCAAGTAAAGGACAACAATTATTGTTTTCTAGATATATAGGGAGTAAAAGGAAGGCCCAGGATGGAATAGGACCTCTACTAAATGGGCATAAGCAATTGGTGACGGACAGGGGGGACAAGGCTGAACTCCTCAATGAGTTCTTTGCCTCAGTGTGCCTAAGCAAGGGGCAAGAAAAGGCTCTCACTGGGATTGTAGAGAGGCAGCAACAGGGCACCAGACTACCAAGTGTAGATCCTGAGATGGTGCAGAGGCACTTGGAGGAACTGGATGCGTTTAAGTCGGCAGGCCTGGATGAGCTCCATCCAAGGGTACTGAAGGCACTGGCTGATGTCATGGCACAGCCACTGGTGGGAATATGTGAACACTCATAGCGCACAGGCCAGGTCCCGTAGGACTGGAAAAGGGCCAACGTGGTCCCCATTTTCAAGAAGGGGAGGAAGGAGGACCCAGGCAACTATAGGCCAGTCAGTCTCACCTCCATCCTAGGCAAAGTCTTTGAAAAAATTATCAAGGCTCACATTTGCGAGAGCCCGGCAGGAAAAATTATGCTGAGGGGAAACCAGCACGGGTTC
>NW_005842418.1:566842-602829 GCF_000455745.1 Alligator sinensis
GGGGGTCTTCAAGAGGAGGTTAGATAACCATCTAGCTGGGGTCATCTAAACCCAGCCCTCTTTCCTGCCTATGCAGGGGGTCAGACTCGTTGATCTATTGAGGTCCCTTCCAACTTTAACATCTATGAATCTATGAATCTATGACATGGCTTTGAGACCAGGCATTTAGAAGTTACCAAATTTCTGTATTTACCCAAATCCAAGATGACTTCAAATTTTAGACAATCCACTACAATAATTAGATTGTATACATGGAAAGTGTATACATCTGTTATAATATTCCATGCATAGAATCTAATTATTGGATGTTGACGTTAAATTTGCTCTTCTTACCTCAGTAGCAGGGAAAGCTTTGGCAGGGAGGCAAGCAATAGGGGGGTAGGTAGTGAGAGTGCAGGTAGTGGGGGAGCCATGCAAACTGACCCCTGTGCCTTGGCTTTCCCCTGCTTACTGCCCCTTCACCACTTGCCCCCCCCCGCCCCATGAAACCTGCTTCTATGTGCTTGTGCCCCTCAATACAACTTCCCATGTTGCATGCACCCCCTGATGCCTGCCATCCCTGCCTGTTTGCTCTCCCACAACCCTACTTGGCTGTCCCAGCTGTCTGCTCTCCCCCACCCCTTACATTTAGTCACTGCTCTAGTATCAACTCCACCATGGAGCGCATGATGACTCCAGCTCCAAGCTAGCCAGGCAGAAGCAGAAGCTGCATCTTCAGCCCCAGCCCAGACTGGCAAGTTATCAAGCACCAAGGTAAAACATCCCTGTAACAACAGATTGTGATAAGATGCCTCCCTCTAGATTTCTGGTAAGGGCTAGAGCTAGCATTGGCTACATGCAGGTCAGGTTCAAAGGCAACTGTATGTCCCCCTAAACTATCCAACAATAGAAGCTTTAGTTTCACATTTTTACTAGCTCTTGACCATCATCACCCTATTGCTGGTTTGTTTGTTTTTTTGGTTATCCTATTGGATAGCCTATAACATTTGGAGTGAAATAAATTTTCTTATTATCAGGAGGGTGTATATGATGTGAGCTAATATCTGTTTATTTGTCTTTCCATTCTTATTTCTTTATTGCACACAACATTTTGCTGGCTGCCTTCTTCATCACTGTCTCCTGTGCTTGTAAATAAACCATGACTGCATAGACTCTAGCTGTTAAGTGTGAGCCTAGAACCTTTATTTGTCAGAGCACAGGTTACTGCCACTTGATGCAAGCAAGTGTTTTGAGATTGCACATAAGGAGATAACAGCCAGGAAACAGACTCATAAAAAAGTAGAGCTGGAAGGGGCCTCCAGATGCCATCTAGACCAAGCCCCTGCTTGAGGCAGGACCATCCCCTTCCAAGCTATCCCATACAAGTTTTTATGTGCCTATTACTAAAACTATTCAGGCAAGTCTGTTACACAACTACAAGGCATAGTGCCCAAAGACATCAAAAGAACCCTGCACACAGGTAAAGCAGTGGGATAGGGATTTCAGTGTTTGCCATTGGAAGGGTTGTAAAAATGCACTTTAGAAATCCAAGGAAGAAGAATATGCTTCTCAATAGAGAGGATGACAAACACCTACATTTTGTATCAATCAGAGGGTAAAATTCTTTTCTGATCCCAAATGTGGTGATGAGGCTGACCCTGACCAAAGAGCTAAGACCCTCCAACCAGGAATCTCTAGATCTGAGTCCTAGCAAGAGCACTGGCATACCCTACCCTAGCTGCAGTTGACACTTAATGACTTTGAGGAAGACAAAAAAAAAAAAAAAGACAAAAGAAAAAAAATGCTTTAACCCTGTAGCAACAGGAGGAGTAACCAAACACCCTGATTCTGCTGTGCAACCTGGGAACAACAAGCAAACTTCACATCTCACTCTCTAACTGGATAGCAAAAACTCCCCTTTCTGTACCCCCTCCACAAACGTATCCCAGCCACTTCAAGCATTTTTCACAACCAGGCTATTTGTAGAGCTCTGCTTTATTTTGCCACTGCTGAGAATGGTCCTCTCTAAAATCCACATGGTCTAGGCAGGGGCAGACATAGGCATGGGCAAACCAAGTGGCCACCCAGGGTCCGGACATAAATGGGGCCTGAAAATGGTAATTTTTATAAATTATTATCATTATTTCTTGCCTTGTTTCTGGGGTGTCTTCTCACATTTAGCCCAACTTAGTCTCCCTCACCCCAGTCCAGACCTTCATAGCTTCAGCAGAAGAAGCACTTTGAGGTCATGAGATTGGGTATGCAAAAAGAAAACAGATCCCCTCCTTCAGAGGAAGAGGAATACCTGAAGCATCAATTGCACTGGGGAAATGCTTGCCACAGAAAATCAATAAGGAAAAACAAGAAAAATGATTTATTACAGAAAAAATTACATATATAATTAAAAGCACTTACAGTTTAGGAGACAAATACAAGAAAAATAAAAGGTCGAAGATACAAGTTCTTACCCTTCTTCTTCATCTAGAAACAGCTCCAAAATAATCCCTGGTAACCAGCAATTTCCTTGCAAATGGCTTTCTTAGCTAACAGCCTACCAGCTTACAGACTCCCTCACCTTGTCCCTGCTGAGCCCTAGACGGGCTCCCCAAGTTTGGGAGCACCCAATTTCTTTATCAGAAACTGAGGCCATAAAATGCCTCTTCCTTTGGGATTTTCTAAGAAACATCCTTTTATACCCTTCCCATCTCCCCTTAGTTTTTGGGGAGAAAAAATGTGTCAATGAGCTTTCCTCTCAATTGAAGGAGTGCCTCTAGTCTTGTGTCACTCCCATTCCAGACAAAAGCATTTGAGCCAATTTTGGCCACTGTTTCAATTAATGAAAGGAGTAAACATGACCTTGAGTGGAAACAGCTATTTTTTTTGATCATCCATCATCACTATCCTGTGTGGTCTGGTTATTGGGTCCCTCTTGGGTGTAAGAAAAAGTAACTACCCCACCTGACCATTTGGAGTTATAGCAGATATTTTTTTTTCAACCAAACATTGTCATCACTCTGTCTGGCTCAACTTGCATACCAATTTGGATGTCCCTTGGATGAGTACTTATGGATTTCATAGACATTAGGGCTGGAAGGGGCCTCACAAGATCATCGAGTCCAGCCCTGTGCCCATGGATTCCAAGCATTCCTTAAAGGTATCCAGAGTAGGTGTTTTTACCATTTCTGTGGGGAGTGTATTCCAGACTCTGGAGACACGGATGGTAAAGAAGTTTTTCTTTATGTCCACTCTAAAATGGTCTTCAAGCAGTCTGTGACTGTTAGCCCCTGTCTTCCCTTGGTGTTCCCTGGTGAACAGACATTCTCCCAGCTCCTGGTAGACACCTCTTGCATGCTTATAGGCTGCCACCAAGTCACCCCTGAACTTCTGCTTCTACAGGCTGAAGAGTCCTATGCCTCTCAGCCTTTCCTCATAAGGACTGTTCTCTTGACCTATAATCATGTGTGTGGCTCTCCTCTGGACTCTTTCAAGATTTTCCACATCCTTTCTAAAATGTAGAGCCCAGAATTTGATGCATTACTCCAGCTGTGGCCTCACCATGGAAGAGTAATGCAGGAGGATGACTTCTTGGGTCTTGCTTGAGAAGCATCGGTAGATGCAAGCCACAGTTTTATTTGCTTTGCTGGCTGTGGCATCGCATCATGTTCATCTTGTGGTTAAGACCCCCAAGTCTCTTTTGGTCATGGCGCTAATGAGTGTAGCACTGCTGAGCCTATAAGTATGACTCTTAGAAGAGTTTTTGTCTCCCAAGGTGGAGCACCTTGCATTTCTCCATGTTGAATGTCATCAGGTTTTGATCTGCCCACCTTGTGAGCCTGTCCAGGTTGGCCTGAATTGCCAGCCTATCCTCTAGCATGACTACACTTCCCCATAATTTGGTGTTATCTGTGAATTTAGACAGTCCATTTCTGACACTTGAATCCAGATAATTTATGAATCTATTAAAGAGTACTGGTCTGAGTACTGAGCCCTGGGGGACACCACTGGTCACTATATGCCATGTTGCCTCGGTTCCTTGACTATCATTCTCTGGGTCCAACCATGGAGCCAGTTCCCCAGTCATCAGACTGTAAGGTTGTAGAGGCTACAGTTCCCCAATTTTACAATGACGATATCATGGGAGACCAAGTCAAAGACTTTTTTGAAATCTAAATATATGACATCAATCTCTTCTCCTTTCTCCCTCTGGTGCTTCATCTGGTCATAGAAGGAAATGAGGTTGGTCAGGCAAGGCCTATCTGTAACAAAGCCATGTTGATTCTCTCTCAGAACATTGCCTTCTGTTAGCCTGTTTTTCATGGTTTCTTTGATGATTTTTTCCAAGACCTTTCCAGGAATTGAGGCAAACTGGTTCACCTGCAATTCTCTGGATCTTCCTTCCTTCCTTTCTTGAAGATAGGAACCACAGCGGCCCTCTTCCAATCTTCAGGAACCTCTCCTGAGCACCACAAGTTCTCATATATCCTCACCATTGGTCATGCTATGATGTCAGCCAACTGTTTTAGCACTCTTGGGTGCATTCCATCCAGACCAGCTGACTTGTGGATGTCCAGCCTCTCAAGCTGTTCCCTCACAAGATCTTCGTCAATTATAGGCATATGATCAACTTTACCCTGGTAGTCCTGTGTTCTGTCAGGCATGGCGATCCCCTTAGGCTGGTGGAAAACTGACACAAAGTAATCATAGAGATTAGGTTTTTACAGAGTGTCGAGTGTCAGCTGCCAATTTGGTTCAGCAAGGGTCTGATGTTTCCCTAGTTTTTTTTTTTCTGACTTCCCACTTTCCAGCTATATCATGCACAGGGATCCTGGTTTTCTCTGAAAAAAAAAATCCAATTTTTGGATTAAAAAAAGTACCCCCAAATTCACATTTTTCCATGATTAAAATGAAACATCACTAATATATAGATATATATAGTGGTGTTTTCATTTTAATCATGGAAAAATGTGAATTTGGTAGTATTTTTTCCACTGAAAACTGGGGATTTTTTTACAATCAGAGAACACTAGGATCTGTGATCATGAATTACAAAAGTGCATTCCTATTAATAATATAATGCATACCAGTGGCAACTTGTAGGGGGTGCACGGGGGTGCATGTGCACTCCCTGAGAGTGCTGGTGCACCCCCTGTCAGGCTGCGCTCCCTGTTAAGGTGATGGGCCAGGGGCAGGCAGGAGTGCTGGTGCCCCACCTTTGGGCACCAGCTGGGGAGTGGGGCTGCCAGCAAAAGCAGCCATGCCACTTCCGGAAGTGGCGGGGGGACTTCTGGAAGGGGCCCAGCCACTTTTTAGTGAGTGAGATCAGTGGCAGGGGCCCCCCTGACCCCCATTCAGTAAGATTGGCCACCAGGGAACCCCCCCTCCCGGTCACTGACTGGTGTCGGGGGGGTGTATATGCCCCCCCCAGACTCAAGAGGCACCAGTCGTCCATGATGCATACAAAGAGAACACAGCTCAACACTAGCTAGAAGCAGATACTGAACACCATAAATAACACAGGAGTGAATGTCATTTGGGAGAATATCCATTCATGCCACATAGTGAACCCCAAAGACAACTTGGTTTTGGAGTGAATCTATGACACCTTCCCCCTAAAAAGTGGTAATGCATAAGTTGGCCAGTAGGGCTATATCAAAGGAGACACATTTGCACCTTCAGGATAAGGTAGCATCTAATATATATTTTTGATACAAACAATTTCCATATTGAATTGTTAGAGCAACAAGCTCCATTTTAGCAATGTTAAATATAATAATGATAGAATTTTTCCTCTTTTTTTGCAACCTCAAAACATTGGTATGGATCCTGATCTCTGCAGCAATGGAAAAAAGGTACTCTCTCTAATTTATGGCAGCCCTTCAGATATTTGAAAGCTACTATCATGTCTCTTAATCACCTTTTCTGGAAGCTGAACATGACTATTTCCTTCAATCTTTCCCCATATAGTTTTCTTTCCAAACCCTTTATCATTTTTGTTGCCCATCTCTGAACCCTCTCCAACTTTTCCACATCCTTTTTAAAATGGGAAGCCAAAAACTGCACACACTACTCTAGATGAGGCCTAACCAGTGCTGAGTAAAGAGGCACTATCACCTCCCATGTCTTACAACTAACACTTCATTGAAGCAATGCAAAACCACATTCACCTACTGTGTAACTGCATCACACTGCAGACTCGAACTGAGTTTGTGCTTCATCAAGACTTCCAGATGTTCTCCATAATGCTACAATCTAACCAATTGTCACCCATCTTGTATTTGTTTTTTTATTATTCTTCCTGAGGTTTAGTGCCTTACATTTCAATATCTGAGTATTGTCAGTATTGAATTTCATCCTGTTAACTTTACCCCAGCTTTCCAACTTATCAAGTTCCTTCTGAACTGTGTTCCTATCCTCCAGTATATTCACAGTCCTTCCTAGTTTTGTGTCATCTGTACATTTGCTCAAGGAGCAAATAATTCTAACATCCAAATAATTAATGATCATGTTGAATAGCCCTGGGCCCAGGATAGGCCTCTGTAGAAATCATTGGCAATGCTTAGTGGGTGCACACAGGTGAACATGCACCTCCTGAGTGTGGCAGTGCACCCCCTCCGGGTGGTCACCACTTGCCACCAACAGCACCTGTGGGTGGTCTGTGATTGCTGCTGGTCACCGCTGATGCTGTCAGCAGTGTCTGCAGGTGATTGCTGACCACTGGTCGGTGCTTGCCACCCCTCTCCCTGCTGCTGAAAGCTCTACAGCTGCCTGTGGCACCTCCCCACTTGCTTCTGCCATGCTTCCGCCACCAACAGTACCACTGTCACCTGTGGGAGCTCACCATGCCCCCCCCCCCCCCCCCCCCCCCACAGCCTCCAGGGTCCTGCGTCCTTCATGTTAGAAATCCTCTCAAAATCGTCTGCTATTCTGATGTGGATCCTTTTATAATTACACTAATTGAACCTGCACTTTGGTGTGTAAGATTAATTTGACTTTAAAAATAATAATCTATAACCTTTTGTCATAATCATCATCATCATCATCTTCACTTTATGGTTTATGACTCGTTGCCTGTTCCAACTTCAAAAGCTTTCAGACCATCATTTCCATCTGGTTTCTTCTCTTGTAGACTGTAATTGAATTTTTTTACATGGGTGAGTATCATGATACAGCCTCCTGAGGGATGGCCGCGATGTCCCCAGGGAACTGTGAATGTGCCAGCTCCACCCTATGGTCACCTACTAATCATTCCTGCCATGTCTTTCTGGTTTAAATGATGAATTGGGAGGTTGCCCTCGAGTTGGTGCTTGGTAACAGTCATGACAGACCCTGTGGGCTGTTGGATCACTTACTGGGTCCCACAATCAGGAGGTGCTTTACAATATCCCCAAGCCTTATGGCTTATGGGCTAGATGTGTGGCTCTAAAACCGTCCCTTTACCAAGCGCCATGCCTTGCAGATGCAGTTAGACATTGTCTCTTGTGATGACTACTCAGTCTAGTTCAGCCTCTCATTGTCACTGGACCCTTAGCCTCAGTAACTCTGCCCTCTGACACCTGGATCTCCACAGCCCTGTCACTGCACCCTCTGGTGCTGGGCTCTCCACAGCCCCTGTTGCTGTCTGCTCTGGTGCTGGGGTCTCCACACTGTAGTGTGCCCCAGTGAGGTCTCCTCCTCCACAATGGCCTCATCCCGGTCCACGGGCATACAAACAATGAAAATATGAGCCCCTGGGATATAACATAATACAAACAGTGCAGGGTGCACCCTGTCTCTTTTAAAGAGGCAAACTTCTCCCCAAACATTAAGTGCCTTGCAGCCCAGGGTACTGATGAGCTCCTGTAGCCCCATTAGTCCTGTAAGCAACATATCAAGTGGCCATAGCATCTCTGGGCAGTTCTTCTCTGCAGAACTTTCTTCCCCTGGCAGCGGCCAGAGAAATAACCCCTGATAGCCTCAGCCATGGGTCTTATATGTGCCCAGGGTCCCGCCTTCTTCTGGTCAGCTGACTGGGTGCATGTGCAGGCTAATTCCCTCATTTGCCCATGGCCATAGCAACCTGCACCTGTGGTGGGGGGGGTCTGCCTGGTTTCTAAGGCCCTCTCTCTAGGCAGTTTCTGCCCTTAAAGGATCAGACACACCTTAGTGCCCTGCAACAGTGAGGTACCAACATCCCACATTACCCCTAACCTGGAAGAACAGACCAGAGCCACTTTAGTTGTTTTTTTCACAATTCCCTGGAGACCTTCATGGCACTTCAACAATGTAGAAAACATTATTAGATGCACTTTAACTGGTATCTAGGCAACGTTGAATCTTGAGCAAAGTGTTTACTAAACAGCCCTTAATCGTTATATCACTATGAATTGCGTGTAGGTCAGGGTTGGGCAAAATATGGCCTGTGAGCTGGATCTGGCCCACCAAGCACTTACATCCACTCCACAGGGCCCCCCCAGCCCTTCCACCTATGAGCCCTTCCACCCCACCCAGCCCTTCCGCCCATGAGAGTGGAAGTGAAGTGCCCATGTGTACACACAGCCACAAAAATGTAACCTACTTCCTGGCTCCCACCCTCATGAGTGTAAGGGCCAGGCTGGCCAGTGTGCAGCTTCTGTGCAGGGCTTCTGATGCCACAGCCCCTGGGACCTGGTCAATTTCCCAGTCTTCTGCTGGCTCTGGACAGCAGGTAGGGAAGCAGCGGGGGCAAGGCTGCAGCTGGGAGGGATCCCAGAGTATGGGGCTAGGGCTGGTGGCAGCATAGAGCCCATGCCCAGGAGGATAGGCAATGTGAAGCTGGGATGGGCAGCATATGGGTGTGGCGGAGAGTAGAAGGTGTGGGGACCCCTCCCCCACATGCCTCCCCTGGTGCACAGGCCCAGCAAATGGTGGCAGAAGCAGCAGGCATGGTGCTGACTTGACTCATGCCAGATCAATGCTTGGGATCTCAATATTGTGCTGTTAGGTAGGAGGGCATGACACAAAACTATACACACATGTACAATCTGCACATAGAAAGCTATGAGTCCATACACATACACACACACAAACTTGCACTTCAGTGGTGGCTGTGTATTGACACTAGGTGGTGCTTGGGGATACTTGGAGTACTTGGTGACTAGGGGGGCACTTGAGGCCTTGGGAGGAGGCAGCAGTGAAGATGGGGCCAAGAGAGCCAGTCAGACAGCCGAGAGGCAGTGGAGCAGAGGAGAGAAGCTGAGAGTTGATAGATAAGGAGCCAGCCGAGCATCTGTGAGCTGGGAGGCCAGGGGGTGGAGAGATGGGAGGTGGGAGAGTGGTGGAGAGTATCTGAGAGCTGGGAGGTAAAAGTCAGAGGAGGAGGAGGCTGGTAGATAAGCCAGGAGCTAGGAGGTAAAGAGCCAGGAGTGGGAAGGAGTGGGTGGCAGAGAAGAGCTGGAGGAGGAGGCTGAGAGCTGGGAGGTTGAGAATAGTAGAGAGAGAAATCAGAGAGGGGGAAGCTGGGAGGTAAGGAGCCAGGAGTGGGCAGTGGAGAAAAGCCACAGGAAAAGGAGGCTGGTAGGTGATGAGCTGGCTTAGTGGGTGAGAGCCAGGAGGCCAGGGGGTGGAGAGACGGGAGGTGGCAGAGCAGTGGAGCAAAGCCAGGAGGCAGAGGGGCAGAGAGCTGGGGGAAGAGGAAGCTAGCAGAGAAGCCGGGAGGTCAGGAGAAGTTGGGAGGGGTGACAGCAAGCCAGGGGAAGTGGGAGAGCCAGGAAGCCGAGTGGCAGAGAGCCAGGGGAAATCAGGGTGACAGTGAGCCGAGAGACAGTGGCAGAGAGAAGCTGGGTAAGGAAGCCAGGAGATCAAAGGGCAGAGCAGGGGCTAGAGCCAGGAGGCAAAGACACAAGGAGCCAGGGAAGATTGGGGTGAGTGCAAGCTGGGAGGCAGCAGTGGAGAGAAGCCGAGGGAGGAAGCCACGGGGAGGTCAAAGAGCAGAGCAGGGCCAAGGCCAGGAGGTGGAGGGACAGAGAGCTGGGAAACAGCAGTGGAGAGAAGACATGGGAGGAAGGCAGGAGAACAAAGGGCAGAACAGGGGCTAGAGCTGGGAGGCAGAGAGCCAGGGAAGATTGGGGTAAAAACGAGCGGGGAGATCAAAGAGTGGAGTGGGACCGAAGCTGGGAGGCAGCGGTGGAGACAAGCTGGGGGAGGCAGAGGCTGTGAAGCAGTAGGTTGGGGGTTAAAGAAGGCCAAGAGGTGGCAGAGTGGAAGCGGAGGGAGAGAGAGAGAGATGGGATGAAGGCCAGAGGGGCAGGGAGCAGAGATTGGAGCAGGACCAGGCCACAGAAAGACAAAACCCAACTCAGGGTTTCAAATAACCATTTCATTAGATGGGTAATGCAATACACAGACCACAAAATTATTGGTTCCCACACACACACACACACACACACACACAATAGGAGCAGGAGGAAAAAGGCTTAGTAGAGGAACTGAAATCATGGTGTAATGAAACAGAACTCAGATCCCTTGCTTGGAGGAAAGATGAGGGTGATAGGTACCTATTCCAGGCTGATCCTTGACAGCCATTTCGGGACTTCTCCAGCGAGGTGTTGTCCAGAGAGGGTTGCCGGCAGGGCCCCTGGGAGGATAGGTGGCATGGTGTAGTGCTGGTCTGGATTGAGAGGGAGTTCCAAGGAGGCTACATGTGACTCCAATGGGACTAGTGACTGCAAGGGCCAGTCCTGCTCAGATGAAGTTATGCAGTTCCAGGTTTCCTCATTGTCCGGTGGGATATGACGGTGGAGTTGCTGGTTTCTATTCTGTTCTTTGTTTCCATGTTGCTGGTTTCTTGGAGGATCTTTATCTTTCAAATGTTGGGCTTTATCTCTGGTTCTGGAAGTAGGTCTGTGATTTTAGGGACAGTCAATGCAAGGCAGTGGTAGGGTCATTAAGCTGATGGTCCGGTCATTTAGTAGGACCTATTTTTAGGTCTGCTACCGTTATGTCTCAAGTACTCTCATTCACTGTCATTCTTCCAGGAACCAATTTACATAGGAGGGGTAGGTATGAGTCACAGTCACAACATAATTACAATAGGGTATGCCTAGGCATGGGACGTAAAATGGAGACTTGACATTACTTTGGCTAATTTACAGAAACAGGCCTAAATCATACAATATCAATATAAAACAGTAAATATCAATACAGACATAATAGGAATACAATATAAAACAACAAAAATCAATACCAACATAACAGGGCATTATTTACAATGATGCATGGACAATAAAAAAGGGGCTTGTTCTTATATGCTTTAGCTTAACTATGACTTATCTCAACTATTTATAACTACTTATAAGGGATAGAGAAGGCAGAGAGAAAATCATAAACATTTGGGGAAGGGGAGGGAATGTATTTTTAAATAAAAAAAAAGAAAAACTTGGAGGTTTGCTACAATGGCACTCAGGTTGCAGATGCCCAGCAAGGCACAGCTCTGGCCAGTGCTGCACATCACAGAGAGGTGTTACTTTAAATTGCAATCACCAAATTATGAACGAGACCTTATAAAGGGGGATATGGCTAAATGCTGCATTTATTGATTACATGAATTAGAAATAGAGGTTTGGACACACCACTCATATAGACACACATAAATCATCATGCACAAAATTTACACACAGGCACATGCAAACACAAAACAACCATTCCATTCAGACATTATAGTTACCAGCAGCAGTTGTTCAGTGATAGCACTTGGTGGCTGACCCAGGCCTTATTGAGAGAAGATGCAGATAGCAGGTAGGGTGGTTATTAAGAGAGAAAGATCCTGTAGATAACAGCTTGGAGTGGGGTGAAACAGACACGTCTGTGCTCCAAGGAAACAGCAGTTGAAGGAAAGGCTCACCCAACTTGGCATTCTCAAAGTTCTCTTTTATAGGGGCTGGTATCCTTTGTTTCAGTGCTTTGGGGTTTTTCTATACCCAGCTTCTGTTTTTGCAGTTGTTCCTCTCTGTGTTCAACTTATCTCAGCCCAAGATCAGTTTGGTCATCAAAGTTGATATCTCAGCCTTGGAGTGTACTTGCTGCCCATCTGGAAGGATAGGTGCATTCCTTCTTCTCATTATCTTCTTTGTGCCCTAGGCCTGAAAGGGATTCTTCAGCCATTCATTAATTAGTTTACTGACTGGCAACTTACATTTGGTGCCTTATTGCTTACATAAACAGTTAAATCTTCTTCCCCCATCTCTATGTCATTCTCTCACCATTCATCCATTTACACACACTCATGCATAAAGGCTATGCAGAGTTCATTCACTTATGTCAAGCAGAAAGATACAAAATGGAGTTTTCAAGTTGCTTACAGGACAAGACTAACATGGTTGCATTTCACTATTATTACACTCTATGTTAACATCAGCTACATTAGTTCAGTTCCTGCTATAGAGGGACGCAGCCTCTGCATGGATGCCTGTATTGCCGGTGTTCCCTGCCACTCATCCACAGCCCCTGCACTCACACAGCACAGAAGGAAGCCCCACGTGCTGGAGTCAGGCATCTTCCCTACTGGGGCTGTATATCATATTGTTTTCACTTCCTCCCAAGTGTCCCATCACCTTCACATCCTCCATCAATTCTTCCCAATTGATCAGATCCAGATCCAAAACAGATGATCCCCTAGTTGTATCCTCAACTTTCTAGAACATAAAGTTGTCATTCATATAAGTTAGGAACTTGGTTAACATTTTATTCTTGGCTATATTATTCTTTCAGCAAATATCTGAAAAGCTGAAGTTGTAGCAAAACCCCTCACTTTTTCTTTTTTATTTCACTTAAAAATACATTGCCTCCCCTTCCCCAACTGTTTCTGACTTTCTCTCTCCCCTTTCTATTCCTTATAAGTAATTGTAAGTAGTCATAGATAAGTTCTTGTATTCCATCATTGTACCAAACCCCTTTTTATATTGTAAATAGTGTTCTGTTATTTTTGTATCACCCACATCTTTCTTCCAAGCAAGGGACCTAAGTTCTATTTCTATCCACCTTGACTCCAGTGCCTCTACTAAGCTTTTATCCTCCTGCTACCATTGTGTTGATGTGTGTGGGAGTTTGTGTGTGAGTGTGTGAGAGAACCAATAACTTCATGGTCTGTATATTATATTGCCTGTCTAATAAAACTGATATTTTTGCACCCCAAGCTGGTCTTCATCTTGCTACAGGCTCCGCACTTAACCCCCATCTCTTTGCCCCCTCATCTGAACCAACCTCATGTCTAACTCCTGTCCCTCTGTCCTCTGTCCCTCTGCTCCCCATCCTGGCTCTCTTCCACCTTTGACCCCCATCCCAGCTCTCCCTCTATGTCCCAGCTTCTCTGCCAGCTTCCTGCTCCCCCAGCTCATTGTTGTTCCACCACCTCCACCTCTCCTGACCTCCCCGCTTGTCTGCTGGCTTTCTGCTCCCCTGGCTCACTGCTGCCACACCACCTCCACCTCCCAACTTTCAGCATTCTTTCCCTGGCTCTTATGTGCCTCTACTTCCCAGCTCTCTACCCAAGGTTTCCCCGCCACCTCTCTGGCTTCTCTGCCAGCTCTCCCCCTCTTCCCCCACGCCCCCACCTTCCTACCTCCACCTCCGCTGCCTCCACTCTCTCAGCTCCATGGCTGGATTTCCTGGTCCTGTCTCCACTTCCTCCTCCATCTGGGGCCCCAAGTGCCCCCTAGTCACCAAGCACCCCAATTACCCCCAAGTGCCCCCTAGTGTTAACACACACAGCCACTGAAGTGCGTGTTTGTGTGTGTGTGTGTATGTGTATGTGTGTGAAGCCATAGGGTCATATGTGCAGTTTGTGTGTGTGTGTGTGTGTGTGTGTGTGTATAATTTGTGTCACACCCTCCTGCCTAACAGCTCGATATTGAGATCCTGAGTGTTGATCTGGTGTGTGTCAAGTCAACAAAGTCTCTCATCAGTACCATCTCACAACTTTTGGATATATTTGAGGAGTGCTTACCCATCTTTTCCTCCTGACTTGATAGTCTATAATAACTCCCATCATCATGCCACTACTGCACATTTCACCTTTTATATTTTCCAGAATATATTCTGATCTGCTGCCTTCTTCCTCCTAATTTATGGAAGAAGTATATGTACTTCTGATGCATAACATGATGGTGACACCACCATCTTTTCTCCCAACCCTGTCCTTCCAAATAATGTGTACCAGGAGAGTGTACCCCTCAAATTTGATATGATTGCATGTCTTCGATCATTCCTCTCCTTTTGTGATAGAATTTTATCAGGACCAAAAGAGTCCTATATGGTGCCGTTTTGAAATGAACCTTAGGAAGAGATATTGCAGCTATTTTAAAAGGAAAATCACTAAAGAAAAGATGACACTTTTCTTAGTATTCACATTGGCTTCATGACTGTCCATCAGTTATCTGTATTAATATTTTGATTGATGTGTTAGTTTTCCACATTAATATTCTACTGTTTAATTGTTTTTGCTATACTTAACAACATGCTCATCATCTTTCACTTTGATTATAAATGGAAACTGAAAATGCCTAATACTTTGCTTATTTATAGCTAAATAAGAGGATAAAAATTAATTTTCTGCACTGTGGAGGTAACTTTACTTATTTCCTTATGTGTAAAATAAGTGGGCAAATAACTGGTTAAATACAATATATTCTGCCCTATGAATCATCTGGGAATTTTCAGATATTATAGCGTGCTGTTGCACTGAGGCTTATGTATGATACACATACAGAAATAAATTTGAAAGGCCCTTAAAGAGTAAGAGAGAATGTTGTTTCTCCTTATTTAGGTATGAAAAATTTAGAAATGAAGATTTCTCTGACAAATTGTGCAACTTGGACATGAGATTCAAAACTAACACCAGGCACATATTTAGCTTAATGTCTGACCAAGATTTAAGCCTAGATCTCTGGACCTGGAAAGATCAACACATTAATTCTCTCTACTGCCTAATAATTTCTTTCTTGGTTTCCAGCTCTCCTTGAGCTTTTCAAACACAATTTCAATAAACTCTTTTTCTGTCGTAATCAATATTGACTTCTATCTACTTTTCCAGCTGCTTCATTGTAAAACTCTACTGAAATTCTCTTCTGCTGATTTAAAGTGTATTGTTTGATCTCTCAAATATCAGGGAGACAGAAGTGGAAAAGATTAAAATGAATGTGATACTACTTGTCTATTGTTACTTATGAGGCATCTTGTAGATATCAAGCATGAAGTAGGTATATTTGCTTTTATTATTGGTTTCATCTTCTGAAGTTAAGGTACCTATGTTAGTGATCTGGCAGTATTTCTCTACAAAAATCAGTTTTCTATCTCTAGTGTATGGATTCAATGGACTTATCAAATCATATTTGCAAAGGGTTAGGATCCATGAAGTCAAATTCAATCTACTGCAAATCAGATTACTTCAAGGGAGTCACAACAACCATAAAAACAACTCTATTAGGAAAAAAAAACCCTGTTTGTTTAAAAGAAATGGAGCAATAGGTGCTAGTTTGTGTTCTATGCTTAATTCAGAGATCAAATGTTTGGATGTAGGAGCTAATGAGGGAAAATCAGCATTATTCTAATTCTATCTGTACACTGCAGTCAGATCCATGGGTAGATAAATTAGCTTATGCTGAGCTGCATCCTGTTCCAGTAAGGTTGCTACCAGTACTTGAGCTAGCTTGGGTATCCCTATGACATGCTGCAGTCACTATGGCCTCCTGTATATATTACACTTAAGGCATAATTAACGAGATAACCACACCTTAAGTTGTTACCCAGCTATAAATTCAACTAATTAATAGTGTAATAAAACAAGCTATACACTACAAAGTTATTCCACAAAAATGTACCTATGTATAAAAGTGTGGAATAACTTTGTAGCTTGTTCTAATCACACCATTAATTGAACATGTGACCAAGTGCTGTCCTGTAGCTGGGAGTCCCATCAAGTGAGGGGCTCCCAGCCACAGGGGTGCACCACCTGCTGCCAGCCATGTAGTGGACAAGGCGTGCAGTGGTGGCAGCATTGTCAGCTGTGAGACTTGCAGCAGGGAGAACACTGCCTTCCCCTGAGAGCCTTGTCAGCTGCAGGTTTCGCAGCAGGGTGAGCAGGGAGAACACTGCCACCACTACAAGTTCCTTACCCCATAAGGCTTGCAGTGCCAGTAGCATTCTCCCTGCTGCCCGGGCTGTGTGCCCCACAACCAATGAAGCTTTCAGGCGGAGCCGCATTTTCCCTGCTGCCCTCACTGTGAGCTGCGCACCTCCAAAGGCTTAAAGTGGCAGCGTGATCCCAGGTTTCCCCTGTACCAGTGATAAGCAGGGCTTCTGGTTTTCTCTAACAAAAAAAAGGCCCCAATTTTCAGGTTAAAAAAGTAACACAAAATCCACATTTTTCCATGATCAAAATTAAACACCACTATATCTATCTATCTATCTATCTAACTATCTATCTATCTATCTATCATTGTTTTTTCATTGTAATCATGGAAAAATATAGATTTGGGGTTACTTCTTTTAATCCAAAAATTGGAGATTTTTTTTTTTTTATTAGAGAAAGCCAGAATCCATGCTGATAAGGAACAATGGGATTCAATGCACAGTCCCACATTTCAGTCCCACCATCATACCTCCTATCATGCATGTATGGCATGGCAGGTGACACGACTGTGTGGTTTGCACATGAGATCCCCTTGTGCCTTTACCTGCATGTGTAGAAGGGCCCTATAATTATCACATACTGGGAATGCAAAAGTTTTATTTAATTTTAAATGGGTAAACAAATTTATCCATTATTCAAGCATCATACAAAAGAGAGGAAAGTGATGTAAAAAAACTTCCAATTGTGGTTAGTCTTTTAATATTTACCTAAATTATTGTGTTCAAGTACAAGGAGGTGGTTTTATTCAATATTACCATTTAAACAGATAATCCTTTGGTAGCAGAAGTTAATCACATTTATCAGTTTTTGTTTGCTTAGCAGCATTTTAAGTGGTGCTGAACACATCTTAATCTCTATTATTATTTAGTTGTTATTATTATGATTACCTTGAATCTCACCTGACATGTTATGCCAGCTTTAAATATGATAATATTTTATTTTATTCCTTTTTCTTTTTCCCCCCTTTTTTTACAATACATTATATTTTAACTCCTTTTTTTTTTGTAAATAATTCATAATCTTTGTGAATAAATGAACATCAGTAGGATGCCAATGGTATTACAGGCCTTTTTATATGGCCAAAATCACTGAAAAGATGCTTAGATTCAACAAAAGTTAAATGGAATTTCATACTGTTTTTAAAAGGTTACATTTTGATACATATTTTAATATCATCATATTACTTTCATGCCAACAAAATTAAGACTGTTACCATGGTTAACCTACATCAGATTTAGATTACAGACAACCCCCACATAACACTGTTTTGCTTAGCGCTATTTCGCTATAACCCTCATTTTATATTGCTACCTGATTTCACTTAGTGCTCAGCAAGTTTCACTATAACACTTGTGGTCACCATCTTGGGTCATTAAAAACACTTGCAGTCACCATCTTGTGTCATCAAATATTTTGGTTTCGCTTAACACACATTTTTCTTAAGGCTTAGTTTTTCAGGAACCAATTAAGAGCACTAAGCGGGGGTTGCCTGTATTTCTAATAAAAGTGACCAAATTATGGTTTTGCATCACAATAAAATGGCAAGTATTTGGACATCAAATGTAATTTATATAATTAATGTAAGTAGTCCTAATTCCCCTGAAACCAACAGACCTACCATGAGGCTGAATATAGATAATAAAGGTTACTTTATATGTTGACATGGTAGATCAGTACTAATACAGAAGTATGCAGAAGTATTGCTGGGTCTATTTCCAGTGTTTACATTTCAGTATTCAAATCCTAGATAGTGTATTAGAAAAGAAATAAATTTTATTGTTAATATATATGCATTCTAGGATAGATAGGTATATTGGCTTATTGGATGAGTTTTATAAATAACGTCATATGTGTGTGTGTGTGTGTGTGTGTGTGTGTGTGTGTGTGTGTAATATGCAGTGCTAAATTGAAAATTTAAGATTGAATTGTGCCCTGATATTTCAAATTTACGAACATGTTTAACTTTATTCACTGTGAGTAATCAGATTGAAATTCTTTAAAATGTTTGTGCACACACAGATACAGGAGTCTTTTCGAGACCAGGTCTAAATTTCTTTTTATTTAACTAAAAAACCTGTAAAAAACAAAAATCGGAAATAATTAAAATAATTAAAAAAAATAATAGTGTTATAATAATTTTAGATAATCTTTCTTTTGTATGATTCTTGAAGAATGCCTAAATTAGTTTACCTACTTAAAAATGATATGTGGGCAGTCATGGATCCAGGACAATAAAAACATGAAACACGAGCTCTGGACAGTGAACTGTTGCCAAACTTCATCTTTGGTCCCTTCCCCCCACCCCTCGCTTGATTCCTCACTTTATGTGGAAATGTGATATCGTATAATTAGCTCTAGACTAATATTGCGTTCATGAGGAATTGCCACATAGTAGTGTTATCTTATCATACTACATGTTATAGTACATACATGCATGTTATAGTAGTGTTATCTTATCACCACAGAAATTACTACCATAAAAATAGCATTTTTGATGGTTGTAATGCTCCAACACTGTGGCCACCACCAACTTTTTGAGTTTCCTTTGTATTAATTTTACAAGATATTTTACATTCACTTTTTCTTCTGTCCCTTTTTACTTGTGCCCTATATTGTTGTTTAATTTAATTAAAGCACTATAGTGTTTCTCCCTTAGAAGTAGGTATATTTTAAAGATAGATGAAGTCATCATAATATGTACATGCACAATACAGTAGTTTGTAAAAGCCTGGAGACCTTTATGGATGGGAGGCATGTTACATATAATATATATTTTTTATCTATAATGAAAAAAGTGTGTGTGTGTGTGTGTGTGTGTGTGTGTGTGTGTGTGTGTGTGTATTCCTCTTACTAGTTCATTGCTTGAAAGGCACATGAGGGTACTTTTATTCCATCTACAGACTTATAGTAAAAAAAACTATAAAATGGTCTAGAAGAGAACAGAGTGCTATTTGGATAAATTGTAGCAAGAAGTGTGTGAACAAGAAAAGTGTCTGGGTAATAAACTTTGGTATGATACATTCCTACCTATCACTCCCTTTCTCCTTCTTCTTTTGAATTATCAGACAGTGTACTCCCTTATATATAGGGGTGTTTTTTAACTGACGTTCTGTGACTGGATTCCAGAACAGCATTTATAGTTTTTCCTCAGATCTTACTCTTTTTTTTCACTTTCTGCTCACTAGATATAACAATTGTGCAAAAATACTCCTATATATGCCAGTGGACTTTGTATCCAACTTTCCTATTTAATTTATGTACCATAAATACTACAGTACATGCTGTCAATTCTGCCCTCAGGTACTTTCCCTGAAGCCCAACTGAACCATAGATTTCCCAGGTTTTCATGTAACCAGCTGGAGATGCAAAGACTGATCTTGATCGATGTTGATTAAATTAGCTTATACATATCCCATTATATAATGGTATGCATATGTCCAGTTTTACTTTTTTTTAAATCTTGGAAAATGTGGAGTTATTCTCCAAAAGTAAAATCAACAATTATTAATTGCAAGTACTTTCAAAAGCTTATTTTTTTGTCATAATTTTCTAGCTCATTAAAGTATTCTTTCTGGATACTGTAGTCTTTCCCATCATCAAAGAGTATATGAAGCTTATTAACTACCTTGAACTGCCAAATTTTCAAGATGACATTTAATCTTTATTCCCCCTTTAAATGATTTACTTCTTAAGCAATATGAACAACTTCATAATGAAATGTTTTGACTAAAATATATATCTGTTTTCCCGAAGAGAGTGGGTGTAGATCAGCCAGCTATACAAAAAGCCTTCATCATCCAAAGTATGGGAACTTGAATGCAAGGACAATTACAAATACTAAAATAATGTTTTAGATTAATAAAGGAAATGTTTTTATATAGATATGAAATAGTGATGGGTAACAGTGTTTAATATTTTGTTATTACATAGTCACAAAGGTGAAGTATCTTCCCTCAAATAACAATGAACAATACCATCATACTTAATTTTTTGGAATTAGAACAATAGTAATATGGTATGGAAAGAGCCATCAGGAAAGATAGTTCCAATTTTGCATTAACAGTATTACCTTTAACCAATTTGATATGTATATTGTAAAACTTGACCAAAATACAGCGACCGGGTATAAAATCCTCCCTTCCAAGCTACCCAGAGCTACCATGTTAAGAAAACTCTCTGGCTGTAATGTAGCATGTTTTATTATTTGTTTCAATCTCATAACTTCTTAAGTAACTGTCTTGTTCTGCTTTAAGGTTTTACCTCCTTCTCCCCTTTTCACCCTCCCCACTATAAAAGGACTTATAGATATTTCTTGGAAGTAGGATGGGAAAAGTAGGTGCTTCCACTTCTGCTATTAGGTATTTTTGAAAGGTTCATGGAAATTGCAGTTGGATCATAGGATCATATGAATATGAAAAGCTGGAAGGTCATCTAGTTCAGCCCCTTGCTCAAGGAAGGGACTGTCCCTCACTAAACCATCCCAGCCAAGTGTCTGTCCAACCTGCTCTTGAAAACTTCCAAGGATGAATATTCTACAATGTCTCTAGGGAGCTTGTTCCAATGCTTGACCTCACTCATAGTCAGAAAGTTCCTTCTAATTTGAAACCTAGAGATCCTCTGCTGCGCTTGAGGCCTATGGTCCTAGTCCTGTTCCCTATAACTATAGAGAAAAGTCTATCTCCATTCTCATTATAATTATCTTTCAACTATTTGAAGACTATTATCAAATCCACTCCAAGATATCTCTAAAAAAACCTAGTTCTTTCAGTCATTCTTCACCAATTTTGCTTCTCAGGCCCCTAATCATGTTGGTTGTTCTGCATGGACACTCTATAAACTGTCCATATCCTTCTTGAAGTGTGGGGTTCAAAACTGGACATAACACTCCAGGTGAGGACTTGTCAGTGCTGAATACAGTGGAAGAATCACTGCCTTTGATTTGTAAATGACAGTGTTGTTGATACACCCTACTGTGCTGTTGGTATTTTGCAAAACTTGAACATTGCTAGTCATATTCAGCTTATGGTCCACTGTAACCCCCAGGTCCTTCTCTTCAGTACCGCAACCTAGTCAATCATTCCCTAGTTTGTACTTGTGCATATCCAATAGGATAATGAATAGGATTGTTTGGTACCTCCTGCACACCCAGAGATAGGTTAGTAGACTGCTACACTATACAATCAGATATTTGACTTCTGCTAGGTAGTTTGTACTCTTGCAGACTCCCTCAGGGAATTTGCTGAGTTGGTCAAGACCAAGACCAGGAGGATGATTCATTTTGCCTTGTTTATAACATGCTCTAATGTTAAGGGTCCATTAGCAGCAGTGTACAGATGTGGCTGGTTGCTCAGGGCAAAGTAGAAGCAAAGATTTCCGATTGCTGCTGACATTTTTTTTCCAAACACAAACACAGCAGCCACTTTCCACATTCCTCACCCAAGTCAGTGCCAAGGGCAGTTGCCCCTTATCCCTCACCCCTTTTTTGCTACATTTGCCATAATTTCTTTATTTTTAAGTCTTCCTCAGAGGCATTGGTTGTTGGCTTCAGCAAAGGCAAGGGATTGTAACTGAGGTGTGCCCATGCTCCTGCTGGGACTTAAAGCCAGATATTCCCGACTAGAGAGTTTTGCTCCTCCAATTAGGGTCAGACCAATCACCATATTTGGAGTCAGGAAGGAATTTTATCTCGTGGCCAGACTGGTACAGATTGTGGATGTTTTGCCTTGCTCTGTAGCAGGGGGAACACATCCCTCTTCCTGGGATCTCTTGAGCATATATTAATAACTTTTTATAGAAGCAGGACTTTGGTCACCATGGTCCCCCTGCTTTATCTGGGACAGGTTAGGGTGTTATGTCTTATGTTGTGTCAAAGTTGACTTCAGGTTTCCTAAGAGATTAGATTATGGATTTGCACTAGATAGCTTCTGGTGCTCCCTTTCATTCTTACTTCTCTATGATTATATGATTCTATCCTTACTCCCTCTGCCCCCAGTTATGTCATTTTCATTGGCTCCACCATGGAATAGGTTTGTGTATTGTGTTAAAAAGTGGGTGGTGAAAGACAGAAAGAAAAAAGAAGTGGCAGACAGGGTGGGGGGAAACCCTTATAAAAATTAGGTTGAAAATATTATAGCACTGAATTAATGGACGGTAAATCAACCATGACAAGAAAAGGGGAAAAGAGCCGGAAGTAAGATAAACAGGGGATGAACATTAAAAAATAATAGATACACCCTATATATATAAAGCACATGTAGAAATCTACAACTGGGGCAGAAGATACTGGCAGCAGCAGGAAAAGTTCCTCTATCTTTAATAAATAGCATACACTTCCTTTTGCCTAGGATTTTTTTATTGTTTTTTAAATAGACAAAATGGATTTAAATTGCAGGGGGAAAGTGACTTGATTATAAGTAACTTCACAGGGAGAAAATAGTGGGCATTAAAAGACACTTTCATTTATCAGAAAAAGGACTTGTGGCTGGCAGTTAAAGCTGGACAGATTCAAATTAGAAATAACACACTTGGGGGAAGAAAAAAAACCCAGCATAGGTGATTGGCCACTGGATCAATCATCAAGTGAACCAAGAACCAAGGGAAGAGGAAAATTTTCCATTCCTTCTTGTGCAAAAATTAAGACTGACTATCCTTCTGGAACATTTGTTAAAATCATGTTCCTGAGGTCAATGAAGGGTGGGTATATTTCTATGGGTTGTGTTATAGAAAAGGACATATTAGATGATCTAATTGTCCTTTTTTGACTTAAAAATGTCTCAGAAGATTACCACTTTGAAGTTATTTTTAAACCCCAAAATAAAGTTTGTAAATTGGACTTTCAAAAAGCATTTGATAAGGTCCCTCGTCAAAGGCTTTTAAAGAAAACTGTGTTGCTATGGGATTGGAGGGAAGGTTCTTCTGTAGACTGAGAGCTATTTAGAAGGTAGGAAGTAAAAGGCAGGGATAAATGGCTGCTTTTCAGGTTGAAGGCAGAAGTGTGCTGGACTCTATTCTGTTCAACTTTTTCATCAATGACCTGGAAAGGGGAGGAGGGTGTGTGAAAAGTGAAATTTCCAAGTGCACAGATGACCACAAATTATTCCAGATGGTCAAGTCCCAAAACTTACAGATAGGGGCTACAGAAAGAGCTCACCATGTTAACCCTCATCTGGTCTCATGAAACCATAACTGTTGTTGTTCTCATGAGGTGACTTGTTACCCCACCCTCCTGAACAAAATGGAATCAATGACAACAGTATAAATGTACCAAAAACTATTTATTAAACAGACAGATTGTTTGAAAGAGCCTTTATGATGATTTGTATCCAAAATACTATTTAACTAGAACTATGAACAAAAGTTAACCTTTTTTTAAGAGTTTCAAAATGTGAATGAACAATTTGCTAACTCTCCAGTTCACACTGTTTTCAAACTAACAATTGCTTCCAAAAACATTTTCAAACTGTTTAAACTAAATATAGCATTCCTCACAAAGCAGCAGTGATGTACTGTGGTGCACACAAGAAAATTGCTTACAATCTTCTCATTGTTTCTGGATTTTGCGGTCATCTGTCCTTGGACAAAAAGCACAAGGTCCACTCATACTTGCAGAAGGTTCTACTGGGGTGCATTGTGGCAATTTGTAATTTAGGCTAGTCATACAAGACTTGACAGACTTAGATTATGTGCATGGATCATTCTTCATTTTATTTGTCTGTCAATCAACTGTTCTCCAAGCTCCTTCAAAAAAACATCCAGGATACTGAAAAATAGTGTCAATGGCCACCTATTGATTTTCCATCTGCAGGTGGTCATACAGACTAACTGGTCAAGGTTATCCACCCCATCCTTGTTTTTATTGTCATGGATGATGGCATGGATGGATGATGCCATGTAGTCTGGCTTTTTTTGCTCTCCACTCACTGACAGGTCATGGGGAATGTTTGACAGCAACAGCACAACTTTGGACTTTTTGGAACAGAGGAAACTAGAGCGAGTTCCCTATCAAAAGCAAACATGGATGAAAAAAATGTCCCTTCTTCAATTTGCTTGCATTTCATTTGGGATATTGGCCTTGGTTTTCCAAATTGTACCCACATAGATCGAGTCCTGCTTTGGCAGTCTTTCTGCCAGGTCAGTACTGGTGAAGAAATTGTCACCCACAATATTCCTTCCTGTCTTGTACTAGGGATGAACCAGTTTCTCAACAACCTGGGTACCAAGATTACCTTGGCATGGAGCTTTTGGTTGTTTGCCCAGGTAGATGTTTCCAGACAGGAGGAATAATGTTGCTGTATCACAGCACCACCAAATTTTGGAGCCATATTTGGCAGATTTGCTGGGCATTTACTGTCTGAAGGGACAGCAACCCCTGAACACATTGAGCTGTCACTGTCATCCCCACTTACCTGTGCAAGACAGGCTTCACCACTGAATATGTGCTGCCTTGTCATCCTGGACTGCACAAAAGAAGAAAAAAACTTGATTACTGCTGAATGTATATAAATAACAATCAAAGACAATCCTGTCCACCTATGCTGTCACAGAAGCAATTCTGCTGTGCCCCATAGCAGTGCAGGTAGCACCCTCTCCTCCTGGGCACAAAAGCCAGAGACCAGCATCCACCCTTTGTAGGCAAGCCAAAAGTGGGTGGATTCTGTTTGGGAACCACATATGCAGGGGTATAATGAGAGCAGGTAAAAAGGGCATGGAGGGTGTCAAGCCCTTACCATTGAAGGGGACTCCATATTGTGCACTGTATTGCAGTATGATGTTGTTCTATTTCTTCTCTGCTGTCTCTTTGACCCTGTCCTCACTTCCAACAAAGACAGGGCAAACTATCTGGCATGTTATGAAAGGGGCAGGTGAGGCAGAGTTTTGCCATGAGAAAAGAGAGCAGAGGTGGATTTGGGTGTGACAAAGGGTTTGGGTTTTTTTTGGCAAAGGGCAGGGTGTTTTGATGACCTTGATGCCTGCAAACAAAGTGGTTAGCAAAAGGGATTACCATATCATCTGCAAAAGCAGCGTGGAGAATAGCCATCCATTAGTTGCCATGAAGTTGACATGAATGAGGTGTGAATGAATGCTGACCTTTCAGATGCATTCACCCAAACTGGCCAAACAGGTCTAGGCCTGTCATTTATACAGAAATTGCATTGTGGGTAACAAGTTACCCTCAATACATTAACATGGGCTTGGGGTAAGTTGATACCTCACATGGAAAAACAAATTCATGCCTGGGGTAACATGTTACCCTGGGTGGTTTTTCATCCACAGAGAGCAAACTATACATGTAACCTGGCTGTTCTTTGGAGATATTGTGCACTGCAATTTTTAGCTTTTTTTTGGAATTTATTAACTTTAAGATACTACACAGAATATGTGTCTGGGGTAGGAAATTACTCTATGGGAACGTATGAAGGTTAAATGTGTGGATAAAAGAAGTCCCATGTTGACAAGTGCCAGGTAATGCACATAGGAAAAAATAACCTCAGCCATACTTACACAATGCTGAGTTCTGAACTCACTGTAAATAGTTTCTAAAAACATCATTTCAGTGTGCAGCAGTGATTTAAAAGGTTAGGAAAATGTTGGGCATCGTTAAGAAGGGAATTGAAAACAAAACAAAAAACATAATTGTACCATTATACAAATGCATGGTGCGCCCCCATCTTGAATATCATGTGTAGCTCTGGTCCCCCCTTCTCAAAAAGGACAGAGTAGAATTAGAAAAGCTACAGAGAAGGGCACCCACACTGATCAGCAATATAGAGCAATTATCATACCAGGAAAGACTAAAAAGGCTAGGACTTTTCAGTTTGGAATGGAAAAGGCTGAACAGCCAGAATATAAAATTAGATGTTCTGTTCAGGAGTTGCAGAAAAGGACAGAGCTTGTTAATAAAGGAAATTACTTAAGAAACCAAGCAACTATTAAGTGTTTGTATAAAAGCAATGGGGGAAATATTTTGAACAAGTTTGACCATATTTGGAACATATATTGAAAAAGTTTTACCATATGTGTTGACTGAACCAAACCTGCATGTGCTGAGCTGCAGCATGTGAGACCAGAAGCAGAGCAGTCATTTTGATGTTGGTGAGCCATTACTGTCTCCTACTGGACTGATGTCTCATAGGTATGACTGTGGCATGGCAGTATCATACATGGAACAAAACCTTGTCTTTGAGGGCAGCCCTGCCTGGCATGGTAAGTTTCTAACCCAGACACAGCCCAACAAAATTTATGAATCATGTGAGACTTATCTATCAGTTGGCTACAATTTGGAATAGGCTTCTTTGAATATGATTAAATAAAATCTCAAAAAACACCCCCCAATAAACCAATCTATGGATTTTGTTGCTGCTGTTGTTTTTGTTTTAAGACCCCAGTTGGAAATTTGGCACTACTGTGCTACATGCTACAAAAAATACATACATAGAAACAATCTGTGCTTTAAACAACCTACAATTTAAGATGCATTGCATACCTTCCCTAAAATGTAGTTGAGTTGCAATCCACTGAGAAATTGATTGACTGAGCTGAAACTTTCTTGAGATCCTTTCCTTATTCTACTCTCTTTATCGCTTATAAGAAATATGTGAATTGAACAATAGAAGGGTAATGAATGCGTTCGATTTAATCTTGATTTGAATTAATATTACTTTAATACCTCATTAGGTATAAGTCCCAAACTGTGGGAAATCTTTTAGGGTTGGGATTTGTGATAGAAAAATCAAGATTGAGTCCAGCTTCTGTGTTAAGAGTCATAATATAGCACTAATGTTCAAGTTTTTTCATACACCACTCCACCAAAATACCCACGTAATACTTAAAGCAATTAATACAATTTAAATATCTTTGCTATTAATGTAAAGCACTGAACCAAATTTTATGTATAACAAATTAACGGGTATTCAGTGATGAGATATCTCAAGCTATTTATGCATTTCAAATTGGGTTCGTACTTAAAGCAACCTTGTCACTGAAAACAAAGAAGAAAAAGAAAGCAGCAATTACAATTCAGCAGCCAAATTTGGCCTTTAATATTGAATTTGAATTCAAGCTACACCTGAAATATTGTAAAACGTGCCAGATTTTTAAGAGCACCTCTTACTTTTCCTACTTCTAATTTTGTATGTCTTGTATGTTTATAGTTCAAAGATTTCTCACGCCATAAACTTGCATTCTGTTCCAAATGGAAGAGCCAGCTAAAACCCTTCTTAAAGTCTAGACTCCTTATTTAGTCAGTACTATGAGCAAATTAGTGTCGTTAGCCTCACATTTGTCTTGATAGAATATTACCCTGCTAAGTAACATATATTCTAACAAAAAACATGTATTAATGTTAATATGAAATCACATGTTTATTATCTTTATTAGGCTACTATAATTTGAATGAAGCTGCTAAATACAAGATTCCTTTGCTTTGAGCTCTAGATGATTCATTACAAAGATTGCACATTAATATGACTGATCCTAAATGATAGAAAATGTCCAAATATTGTTTCATTTGTGTTAGGATTCTGAGACACTTGATTCCCTTGAGATGTTTTTAAAAGTTAAAGTAAACAATACAGAGACTAGCTGCTGTACCAGGTTGCAAATCCAGATTTAGAGGCAATCTTACATTTGTGGGGGTTTTTTTTCCAGAGGTGAATGGAGGTCAGTCACAAGAAAGTGCTGAACTTGAAAGTTCTGTATATTATGTTTATAGAGATCACAATGGTCTTCACAAATTCTATACTGGAAATAAAGTATTATTTCAAGTTAACCAATTCTGCTCTTAGGTTGGCAGCCAACCAGAACATGGAATCTAGAAGCTAGATACATTCATAAGTACAACACAAGCAGGTGTTTATAAGTCTGTGCCAGTATCCAAGCAGCAATGGACGTGTGCAGATGAGATGTTGGAGTGAATGCAGAGCCAGCTTGGCACCTAACTGGCTGCTTAGGTACAGATATTTATTTTCCATATGCCATTTTGCTACTCGCATATACATGTTAGTGGTACACACACATTTATGTTTCTAACTTTGAGCAGCTAAGCCCTAGCTGTATCATTATCAGCGGCACTTATAATGGTAATTATCAATGTGGGCCAATTACCAGTATGATCCAGGCCACAGAAGAAGCCTTAGCATAATGTTGAACTAATAGCTGGAGAGTTTTAAAAGAAATAATAGGGGAACAAAATCATTTCTAAAGTGAAAGTGTTGAAGAGAGTCTAAGAATACAATTTGAACTCAGTTGTATTGAACCTTGTATGTGTGCATGTGTGTGTGTAAAGATAGATTCTTGGAGGATGAAAATTAGATTGAGTGCATCTCCTGTTTAAAAAAATCTTGCATAGGTATTTTGGCTTTTATTCACCCTTTTTGAGAAACAATAACTAGCAAAGCTTTAATGATCACCGGCAACGTTATTCACTGCAGTGCACAGTGCATCAGCTACATTACAAATGTTGTATGAATTTTAGTAATGCAGTTTAACACAGCATGATAGTTTCTGGTGCTTGATGCCAAACCAATTTGATCGGTACTGCTCCCTAGAAATTTGACCTTGTAAAAGAAAAAGTAACTTTATCTTTGTAAAAGAAATAAGATGTCATATGGCTGAGCAAATGCAGTGTGCGTTCTATGAGTAACCACTGAAATTAAGAACCAAGCTATCAAGTGCAAACCATCACACAATTTAATGTTAATTAGCATTCTACTCTCCCGAGTCTCCAGAAGAGATATATTTTTCAATAAGAAAAATGTCTCAGAAGTTTTTATCCATTTTCTAAGAAACTGATTCCTTATGCCATATTGTATTAAATTCTAATGAATCAGGGAATTTGTCCAGATTTAAAAAAAAAAATTAACAAATATATATTCCATCTCCCAAATGTCAACCTCCCCCCACAACAAAAAAACCCCAAACTTTTTGCCTGTGACTCAAAATAAGTTCTAATTGATTTTCCTTTTGTGTTTTTTGATCATTTGATTCCCTTTCTCCTTTTGTTTTTTGCAGGGGTTCTTTGCCTGCTTATGGTTTTCAACCTTCAGGGCTGGGAGTGGAAGTAAAAACAGTACAACACCATTAACAGAGTCTGTTTTAATGAAATTCACAATCAGGTTTGATAGGTAAATAGGCAAATGTTAGATGATTAGCTAAACTGCCTAAAACTTTTGAAGACTGCCATCTTTGTTATTATATATTTATTTAGATTGAAGCCCTAATAGGACTAGTAAAATTTGGAATCCTACTGTGCACCTCATTATTTAGAGTGAAGACACATGGGGAAAAAAAGAGGTCTTGCTTTAAGAAACTCCTAGTGATTAGTAAAGTGTAACAGGCTGTTGAGTTAAGTGGATCTGGGAAGCAAAGTTAAGTGTAAACCAAGACAGTTACCCTATGTGAAACCCAAATGTCAGATTACCAGCTGGGCTTAGTGGGCTTGTAAGGTTTTCTTCTCCTAAGGAGTAGAACAAGAAGTAATGATTAAGTATGCAACTACTTTTGAGAGAAAGGTGGCATAAAGGAAGTAACTGGGACAGAATGTGCATAAGACTTAGCTGGATACCGTAACACTTTTCCCACTGAGACGCTGATAAATAAACATGAATTTGATTAGCCATGCTTATGTCTTTTTCATATTCTCCTGCTAACATTTGAATTGGAATTGAACAAATGATCCTAGAGAATATAAAGCTTGGAAATTTGATTACATACACCACATATTTTGTGGGAGACACCTCTTGCCGTGAGAAGGGACCGGGGTTCTGAACTGTGCCATCAGCAGCAGTTAAATGAACCAAACAAGGATCTGACAGCAGTTTTCACAGCTCAGACCATGCACAACTATGCAATTACTCTATGTGACTGTGACAAAAGAAAATTGAATTCAAACTCTACATTTAGCCCAGAGATCTCACAGTCACCTAATTTTTCTAGGAACAAACCCTCAGGCATTGTGCATAACCCTGAGAGGAAAAAGGTTAAGAGTTTCCATTTCTTAATTTCATGATGTTACTTTAGGTTATGCCTTTGTATCACCACAAGTAAATACCTCTTCTTCCCCAGTGCTTATACTTATACATCTAGTTATACTTTCGAAAGGTCTTTCTAGAAACTCCTCAGTCAAGCTAAACTAAACAGAAAGCATGTAAGGGAGTCTTATTTCCACATATCTTGCTTCACTGACAGTTTATAAAGTTCACTGTTTTTCCAGATCTGTAAAATGTATTATTTTATTTTAATATTATAAATATATATTTTTTACTATTATTTTATTTTAATAAGACAGACTTGTCTTACTGTTTTATGTACTCCAAGTTTTACAAGAAAATTCAGGGCCTACTTCACTATCATATGTCAAAATTTCCTCTTCATTTAATTTATCTACCCACTATTGTAATGTGGCTCATTTTGATTCAGTAGACGGTCAACTCTTTCTTATCCTTTTATTTTTTTTAAATGACCATTTGGATAATCTTCCCTGACACTCAAGTCTAGAAAATATATATTAGAAGAAATCTAGGTAGGCCTTGAAATCAGTTTAGTATCAAAGGGATTCAATCACTCCATTGTGTAACATATCTGGAAATGATATTGAAATAAAAATATTGAAGGAAAGGTATAGGTAGTTGCTCTTTTGTACACTCTGGGAATTAGAAAGCAATTTTCCTTCAAGAGTTTCTAAATCATTACTTTGATTTGTTGAAGTTTTGTTAATTCAATTAATCTATCATTGGTTTGTTTCAACTGCCTTGTGGCAGTCTTCCAGAACTCTAACTCTTCCCTCCCACCTCACAAGAAAGTATTGATTTTTCTTTGGTCCTGTATTATCTAGGATATGCTTTTGGTTGCTATTTTATTGATGATTGTATTATTTTCTTCTGTTACAGCCCCTCAGGTCTCTTGAGCCTTTGGGGGGAACAGAAGGAGGGACATCTCTTACAACTAGTCAACTTAACTGCATTTTCATCAATTAATTTCTTTGGCCCTGAAGCAAGGGGTATGGCTGGAGCCTTGCCATTGTTTTCTGAATCATTTGATATACCACATATGACATCTTTCCTAAATTAATTGGGATTCCTTAGCATGTCATTTTCTCTCAGCCACTCTAACACAGTATATTTTACTGTGATATTCATGTAAAATAAATATTTACCACTGGGTATATCCGGTTGTCTGGCTTAAGATGTCATTGTATGAGTTTACACCCAACTCTTCCTTTTCCCATTTTTTTTTATCCAAAGATAGGAATCTGTCATTCTGATCCCAAACTGGGATTATTAGGCTCGGCAATGTTTGGGTTTAAGTTTATTGGGTGAGTGTTTTGTAATATTTTTGTGGCAAATGTGACAGGCTGCCCAAGGGGGATCCTTGCCAAGAGAAAGTAGTTCTAGGGAGGACACCATGGGTTCCACGGAAAGAAGGAAGGATTTGCAATGGCACAATAAAGACTTCAATGCTGAGCGATCTGCTTTGCTATTTGGAAGGTTGGCATCCTGACCCTCTCACCCACCTTCTTGTTTTCTTTAGCTTCCAGGAAACTGAAGAAAACAAGGAGCTATGTGATGTGAGAGTGCTGTATAGATCAATGGGGAATCCAGGGACAGAGAAGAGCTAGGGTAGAGCTGGAGCCTTGCCCCTTGTGAAGCCACATGAGAGCTTGCTTCAGAGAGTCCTTTGGGCTTCTACTTGGGGAGTCTCAAGTCAGAGCTCCCCATCACAAGTGGTGTGATTCATGACCTTCCACCCAGCAAACTTGCCAAATAAGCCATCTCTGTTTCTTCCGAAACTTTCCTCATCTCCTTTGGGTCATTATATCCCCCTCCTAAAGTTAAGTGTGCACAATCTACCACACACTAGGATGTGGAGGTGTGGCTGCAGAAATTCAAGGATATTCCCCATTTTGGAATGAGCCTTGGGAATGTCAGGCAGGCTGTCCCATAATTGAGCTTTTGTTACTATGCTGCATATTATTTGAATAAATGTAGTTGTGTTGTTAAATACAAGGGCTAAATTACATTAATTCAAGGAACAACCCAAGGAGAAAGCAGCAGGTACTGTGTCCACTTTAGAGGAGATGAAATTCTGCTTGTTCTTGTTCAAGATGTGGGTTGGGGGAGATGGAAGCTCCTTATTTTGCCTTACACCACAATGTACACAAATGTGGGACTGCTGTATCCTTATTCAGAAAATATTATGACCAAGATTTTGCCTGGATATTACATGATTTCTCACTATAACAGGATATAATCTTTCAACTCCTTTGCTCCAGACAGCCTTATATTGGGGCGCAACAGAAACACAGTCTATGTTGGTTCCTACTGCCCAGTTGGGAAAAAATGGGGACAGGCCAGAAGGGCCCTGACTGTGCCCAGTTCTGTGGGGAGGGGAGTTAGTTGCACTTCAAGAACTAACACTAAGCCCTGAATCTCAAAGGAATAGGCAAAAGCCTAAATTCTATTTTACTTTATATTAAGGGTGTCAAAGATATGGCCTTCAGGCCAGATCTCCCTGTGGAAATCTATCATTTGGCCTACAGCGGTGCCCTTGGGTCTCAGAGTTGGCCCACGTACCACATGCAGTATATACTGGATCAGCTTCTCATGCTGCACACAGTGTGGGGGGCTAGTCTGGGACATGTGCTGCATGTGGCATTGATGTGAGCCAGTCCAGGATGTATTCTGCATGAGGTGCCCATGTCAAGTAGGTCTGGGGCATGCATTACATGTGATGCTTGCGTTGGGCCAGGTCAGGATGCAAGCTGCATGGAGTGACCATGTGGGGGGTGGTCTGGGACTGACTCTGAACAATGTGCTAGCTTTGGAGCCTGAACTTTCTCTTTGGTGCTGCGCAACCCCAGCAGGAAAGACACCTGGCTCCAGCACATAGGGCTTCCCTCCCTGCTGTGTGAGTGCAGGGCTGCATGTGAGTGGCAGGGAGCACCAGCAATACAGGTAGCTGCATGGAGACTGTGCCCCTCACTGCAATGTGCAGTGCTGGCCAGAGCTATGCCCTGCCGGGCACCTGCACCCTGACCACCATGCCTGCTGCTGCTGCCACCGCTGTATGCCGGGGCTGTATGCCATAGGGGATGTGTGTGGGAGTCCCCACACTCTCCCACTCTCCCTCACACCAGCCTGCTGCCCACCCCAGCTCCATGCTGCTGCCATCCCCTGTCTCCCTGGGCACAGGGCTCTGCATTTCCACCAGCCCAAGCCCCACAGTCTGAACTCCCTCCCACCTGCAGCCCCAACTCTGTTGCTTCCCTATCTGCTGCCCAGAGCCAGCAGGAGACTGGGAAAGCAAGCAGGTCCTGGGGGCTGCAGCAGCATCAGCCCCACATGGAAGCTGCACACTGGCCAACCAGGCCCTTCCACCAGTGAGGGTGGGAGCCAGGCAATGAGGTACGTTTTTGGGGCTGCATGTACACGTGGGTACCTTGCTTCCAGCCTCATGGGTGGAAGGGCTGGATGGGGCAGAATTGTTGGGGGGACTCCACAGGCTGGATGAAAGTGCTTGACAGGCCAGATCTGGCCTATGGGTTGTATTTTGCTCCCCCTCTCCCCCTGGCCTACACACAATTCATAGTGATCCAATGATGAATGGCTGTTCAGCAAATGCTTCACTCAGGATTAAACATTGCCTAGATATGAGTTATGGTGCATTTAATAATGTTCACTACTTTGTTAAAGTGCCATGCAGGTCTTCAGGGAACTGTGAAAATGTCGGCTAAAGGAAATCTTGTCTGGTCCTCCACATTGGGAGTAGTGTGGGTGGTTGGTACCTCACCCATGTCAAGAATTTCAATTACAGTCTACAAGAGAAGAAACCAGATGGAAGCGATGATCTGAAAGCTTGTGAAGTTGGGACAGGCAATGATGCCTAAATCATAAAGGGGAGATAATAATGATTATGATAAAAGATTATAAAAAATTTAAAAAATCAAATTAACCTTCCACAATGAAGCGTGAGTTCAACTAGTGTGTGTGTGTGTGTGTATATATATATATATATATAGTGTATATAGTAGTATATAGTGTATATAGTATATAGTGTGTGTGTGTGTGTGTATATATATATATATATAGTGGTCTTTTATTTTAATCATGAAAAAATGTGAATTTGGGGGTACTTTTTTTTAACCAAAAATTGTGGATTTTTTTTTTTAAACAGAGAAAACCAGGATCCCTGCTAATTTGTTAGTGAGACCAAGTATCTGTTGAGGTTGCCTGCTGCTCCACAAAAAAAGTTAATAGTTTAATGCTTCTCATTCATATATGCCTGTGTATATTGAGTCCAGTGATCAGTACATTATTTCAACAATGGGAAATGAGAAAGAGCTTGAAAGAAGATCTTTTTTTTTTTTTGTAAAAATATATTTCTCTCTCTATATATATATCTAACCGATCCCATTACAGAAAAGAAACCCACATCCATGCACCCACGCTCCTGCACACCCGCGTGCCAGTACAAAGGCCCGCTGGCCACCCGTACCCGTTACAATGTCTGTAAACCGCACGCAACACACACAAAATACACCCAGTCCTTTCTGGTCTCTCCGACCAGCACTCTCTTCACATCCACTCATGCCCCATTTCCAGGGTCAGGTACTTAGCTCAACTGGTCTCTTTTTCATTGTCACTCCAGCTTCCACTGGAGGACGCGCTGCTGCTGCTGCTGTTGTCACTATCACTGTTGGAAAGAGAAGATAGAAACTGAGAGCAAATTGAGTGACCTAGCCATGTGAAAGTACAAAGACCTCTGTAAGTGATCTTCCTGTACAGTTATGGTAAGCAGATAGTTAGTCATGAAAGGTTTTCAATCTCCACCTGCCTTTCTGATTTCAGGCAATATAGCAGAGAACTGGAGGGCATTCAGTCAAAAGTTTGAGTAATAACTAACAAGGACAGAGAAAAAAAATGACAAAGTTAAATCTTTGGTCTTCTTGCATATTGCTGGGGACAAAGCCCAACCTCTTCATAACAACTTTGCCTTTGAAAAAGGTAAAAATACGTAGTTAAGTGTAATATTGTCCATAGTTGAGTGGTACTGTTTCCCAAAAAAGAGAATGAAATCCTTGAGACAGATTTTTTATGTGTAGACAAACAATATCAGAATAGTATGGAACTAAAGATACTAAGTAGAACTGTGATTATTGGTGGCATTGCAGACACTGCATTACAAGAATGGCTATTATATGAAAGAGAACTGTGTTCCCCATAAAAGATTATCCAAATGCACAGAGCAGCAAAAACTGTGAAGGCCCAGGTTATAGAGTTGAACACAGCAAAAACAGTCATCCATGCAGTAGGTATAAAATAAGGTGGCCAGGAAAGCCATCGCATAGGGTGAAAAATTTTCACCTCCCAAACACAAAAATCTGAAAGTACATGAAGTTGAGAGAATACCAAAATAACTGTATACAGCTAACATAGAATCAAGCAAAATCAACAAGATTTTGCTAGTGGAAGTGCAAGGAGCACTTGTTTCATTTAAATTGGTAACTAGAGCTTAGGTTAGTGTTTCACCAGAGCATGACTCCATTCTCTAAATCCAAAGGTCATCTCTAAACACAAAAGCTGGGAAGAAAAGAAGTCATCACAGACATGCATCTTGTCACAACCCAAAGGTGTGATTTTTGTTTTTGAGTGTGCTTTGGCACCACTGAATTATTTTCTCGCCGTTTTGAAGCTTTCTTTGCAGGGTGCATTTCTTCTTTGCAGCACAGAAATGCACGGTGCAAAGAGTTCCCGCCATTTGTATTAAAATTCGAGCCCCATTATTGGCTAGTGTTAAAATATTCCCACGTGGCGGCGAGCGGATGGCTTGCTAGCCGTATAAGAGGCTTGAGTGGTTTCCGCCCAAGTTGGAG
>NW_005842418.1:602892-618756 GCF_000455745.1 Alligator sinensis
TAAGCGCTGCAACGCCTATTGGACCCAGCGTGAATATCAAGAAGGCAACAGGGGTCTGATCAGCCTCTCGCCTCTCCCCGTCGCCGAGCGCAATCCTCGACGTACCCCTCTTCCCTGAGCGCAAAAAGGACCCACGGAGCCTCGACAACTCCGTGTGAGTGAGTCAGATTTTGTCCGAGTCCCTAAACTGGGGATTTAAGCGGAGCTTTGCCTGGGAAACTGTCCAGCCTACACCACAACCATCTACGGTGTAAGTAAACAATCTTGAATCAACCATTACGCGTCCGTGCCTAATTCTAGCGTGTCGCCTGCTTTCTCCGACCCAGCGTGCCCGGGCTGCTGGCCACAGCCCGCGGTGCGAAAAAAGGGCCCAGATCACTCCCGGCCCTCACACAGCTAACACCCCCAGTTTAACGAGCAAGCAACAGACATGGAGCTGCTACTATACAAGATGAGAGAGACAGAAAATACTTTGGAGGAGACAACTTCTGTACAACAACAAGGCATCGGTATACATCCAACAGACCCCCGGCCTCCTCTTTCTCGTGCACAGCTTGTTTGGCCACCAAGCTGACTTGAGCACCTAAGGATTGGTAACATCCTGGCTGGGGGCTGAGAAGCAGGGAGGTTTGCAGCTGGATAGGCACTCCAGTTTGCAGCTGGCTGGGAGCAGTGGGGGTTTGCAGCCAGCTGAACACACTAGCTCAGCCGGCTGCAAACCTGCTTCCGGTCGGAGTGCCCAGCTGGCTGCAAACCTCCCCACTCCCTCATCCCCTAGCCAGCTTCTCCCCCAGCTCTGCCCCACAACCCCCAAGTCCCACTTACCTCAAGCAAGAGAAGTGAGCCTGAAGTAGCCTCCGGTAAATGCAAGTGTTGGACCCCAGCCTTCCTCCTCTCCCTAGCCCTCTGGGCAGGGATGAGGGTTTCCCTCCCCTTTTGCTAAAAGCTGTTGCAGACTGAAACTCTGTCAGCCTACAGAGCTCTTTACAAAAGGTGGAAATCTATGGGTTTCTCTTCTAAAAGGAAAAATCCATATTTTCTCTGATAAAAATGGGAAATCCATGTTTTTCTCTGTTTTTTTCTGTGGGAAATGGAAAACCTGGATCCCTGCTGATAATGATCAGAGTGGAGCAGGCAATAAGGGCATCTATACACATACCCAGGGTGGGGGGTGCACATATCATTAGAGTGACTTTTGAGAGCGTAATTCCAGTTTCTGAAGGCAGCCTCCTAATGGATAAAGGAATTTGAACATGAAAGATGTGGCAGGTGAGGAACTGATGCTAGTTCTAGTAAAGTGAAGCAGGGGTAATGACCTAGTTTGAGCACTAGGGGGTACTACATGCACCCCTGGGCAGCATTAGGAGTACACAGATATCCATTGCTAACATCCAATATAAAAATAAAGTATACAAACCACCAGGGTTGTCCCTGGAGGTGGGGGGTGGAAATCAGGGCAACCACCCCAGGCCCTGAGCTTTGGTGGGTCCCACGGAGCTGGGGGAGTGGCTGTGGCAACCCCATGCCACCACCACCAGCTTCAAATCCAATGGAGACTGCTGGAGGTCAGCTTCATGATGGCAATGGCCACACACTTCTCCAGAGTGAGAGGTGGAAAAATGTCAATGTCCTGGTGTCCAGTGTGGGGGCCACCTGGGTTGCGATGTCCATAAAGGTGGTCCAGTGTATGAAGAAGGTCTGTATCCACTTTTCATCACCCCAGGTATCCCAGATGGTCCACTGCTACCAGTCACTGGTGGTGGTGCAGGCTCAGAACCAGCGCTCAATGGTCTGGAGGGGGTGCCAGAGCACCCTGGTGTCCATGATGTCCTGGATGATCTTGTTTTCATCAGCCACCTGGAAGTCATTGCCTCAGTCCAGGATGCTGGGTAAGCATAGGTTGCAGTAGGTGTTCCTGTGTGGAAAGTCAGGGGCAGGAAGACCTGTCCCATGGCAATCATTTGCTACATCTTGTCCAAATGGCTGTGGGTGATGTACTACAGCCTCCTTCAAGAATCATTCAGGGTGGGAAGTGGGACAGTTTCTGGATCTGTGTGCTTGGGCACGGGTGGTGGGGTGCCATGGTGAGGTATGGGCAGGCTGGGACACAGAGGCATGTGCAATTCACAAAGAAGGGCACCCACTGGGGCTCTTCTGGAAGCCTTAGGGTGGGGCATGGAGGAGGGTTTACAGTGAGGCAGCAAGGGTTTGGAAGCATGGTTGCCGACACCCAGCAGCCAAACTGGCAGGGGTGGCCTAGGTGCTTGGCTGTGCTTGGGAGTCTCCAGCATCCCAGGTAGTCCTCAAGGATTTCTGGGTTGTGTGAAGGAGCACTTCCCCACACGCACCTGTGGGCCTTGACCAGCACAGGCTGCTTGGCCACTTCCTCTCCTATCTCCCCCCCCCCCCCCCCCCCCCCCCCGCGATGGCAAAGGGGTATACTGCTGACTTCCAATCTAAAAAAGGGCATAACTTAGAGAAAGGGCATAACTTAGATCAATTTTTCCCCTGTTTGGGGGAGGAGTGGGGGGAGTGGTTCTAGGTTTTGGGCTCTGCCCTGGGACTGCAGCTTCACCTGGCTCCTTGGCTGCCAGAGGCTGGTGCCTGGAGCTTAGCTCAGTGCTCTCCCCATTACCACTAAGTGTGTGTGTGCATGCTGGGGGGAATACAAGTTGGAGAGGGGGAGAAAGGGAGGGAGGGACAAGAGAGAGAGGAGTAGACAAAGGGTCACAGAGGCAGAAAGGAGGAAAGGTCTGGGGAGAAGGGAAGTGGTGGTGGGGAGTGAAGGGAGAAGAGACAAGCTGAGGGAGAAGGGAGAGAGGAGAAGGAGTGGTGGGGTGTGAGGAAAGAGGAACTGGGAAGGGAGTCAATAGGAGAGGAAGCATTTGGAGAGCAAGAGGGGAATGTGTGTAGAGGGGGCCTGATGGAAGCAAGAGGAGGCTGCCCCTGTTCAGCCTCTCACTGACATCATAATCAGACAGTGGCACACACAAATGCCAGAACAGCAGCTTGGATCCAGAGCAGCTGCACACACATGCAGACACGCAAACACATACAGACATACAGATACACACACATGCACACACATGTTGTGCACATACTTCTCATAGAATAGGTCAGTTTTCTCCCTGGTTGTCAGCAGCCTTCAGCTCAGTCCTCCTCCACTTCCAGATCTCTTGCCCAGCAGAGCTCCAACCACCCACATTCCTGGCTTCACTACCTCTATTTCCCTATGGGCAGTCTTGGCCCCTACTTCTGCCTGCTGCTGGCCAGCAGGCAGGAACAGCAGCACAGTGCTGGGGGAGAGGTGGTGGGGGGGCTAGTATTCTGGATTTTCTTAAAAATAATATGGCCAGTCTACCTACTGAGTATGTTCAATAGGTATATGGGGACATGCATGATCAGCAGGGATTCTGGTTTTCTCTGATTTAAAAAAAAAATCTCCAATTTTCCATTAAAAAAAAAAGTAAAAATCCACATTTTTTCATGATTAAACATGAATTCTCTCTCTCTCTATTCAGTGTCATGAAAGTTCTGCATTCTCTCATTCTTTGGTCAGTGTCCTAAATGCCCTAACACATTTGTCTCTGTGTATTTTTCAAGTCTAATGAAATGGCCTGAGCTCTACCTAGAAAGTGTATTTTAGAATAAAGAGGATTTTGCCCATTGTTTAGCAGTATTGTTAATAAATATATTAAATATTATCTATGAAGCAAAACAAATCTTATTAATCTGAATAGTTTGTAGTTACGGTATGTTAAACAAAAGGACACATTATTATTAGGAGATTGGTTAATACAAAGCTTAGAATGTATTGTGTGTTGGGGGGGAGGTGTTTTGTTTTCATTTATTTTCTAACAAGTTAGTTGGAAATATTCAGCATCCAATAAAATGATTTGAAATTAAAGTCCACCTATGCCTCTGCTTTTGGCAGGTACCCCACAGTTATGAATACAGCGATTGGCTGTGGTGATTTAATGGTATATATTTCAGGAAGAAACCCAGAAGAGCTCCCAGTGTATGAAGCAATAAACGTCTCCTATAGCTCTGATAAACAAGACATCTTGCTGAGTACACCACAAACTGCCCTGAGTTTTCTGCCACTAATACTGAAAGTATCAGATGAAGCTTTAAAAAAGAAAATTATTTCTTGGCTCAGGAAGTGTTTATTTTAGTGAGCCATGCTTATAAAGACAATAAAATCTGGTCGTTTAAAGTCTGAAAAAAGTTGTCAGCAGCAATATATCAAAAACTACAATCTGGAAAGAACTTCAGCTACTGTCCAATCTGTATTTGCGTATGTTAGAAGTTCTATAAGCTCAGTTGAAAACTGGAAGAGGTGTCTAATTTTTTAAAAAATATTTAATTCCGCAATTGTCTCTTATCTTCTTCAACTGTTGAGAACAAGATTGAAAAATTGGTCAGAGTTAATCATTGTTTTCTTTTTTAATATTTTGTCGCTATATAACAAGTTGATGACTTTTCAGTTCATGAACTCAGAATTATATTTTAAAATCTGATGAATGTGTTCCTCATTCCTATTCCCTATTTGTCTCTTCCCTGGAGTAAATAACTATAGTACGTGGTCACTTTTGCAAGATTCTTACTGCATTTTAGACAGCAATTGTATAATTTTTAGCCAATTCAGGTCATTTAAAAGAGGCCAGAGACCTTAACACGTGTTTAACTTCTTGCATTTGGTTAAATTAATACAATTGGGAATATTACATGTTTTAAATTTGGTCAAGTAGTCAAAACACAGGTCAAGTAGTCTGAAAATAAATGTAGTCTTCCCTCCATTATGTGCAAATCACCAAGGTAATAGTTCAATAATGAAAAATTTAATAATGCAGAGTTGAAGCTATTCAGTTTTGCCTGTTGCCCTTCCAAAATGTTGAGTTCAGCAAAACTGAAATTTCTGGAAATCAAAACATAGAGAGTGTTAAGATGAACACAATCATACATGCCCATCCTGTTTCCTCCTTCCACACCTTTTTTCTGGCAATAGCTAGTAGAAATTAGCCACAAGCACTCAAGCAGTATTTCCTGCATAAATTATAGCAGTATTGGACACTAGAAGGATTAGGTGATTCACTTAGTTGATTCAGATCACTGTCCCGATTTGATTCGGCCAAATCCAAAACTGCAGATTCAATGCTGATTCAGAGAATCAGCGATTCAGCCATAGACACAGCTTTAATTGCTTTTTCTACACACCTCAAGGTACCAGGTGCAGCTCATGAATGCTGTAATGGTAGGGTGAATGGAGCATCCCACAGGAGCACAGGGCAGGGGCCCCGCGTGCTTGGTGGTGGACCCAGAAGTGGACTGGATGCTGAAATTAAAGGGTCTCCTGATAACGATTCAGATTCAGAAATCTGGCCATCAAATCGGGCCAAATCTCCACTGGATTGAATCAGCAACTGAAGTTTTGCACAGCCCTAGTCTCTACTTAATCTCTCCAGTATTGGTGAGGGCATGGAGTCACATTTGGTAGTGTCACAGGATGGGGTCCCAGGGATGGCTGTGATACCCTTAGGGCTCCTTGACTGTGCCAATCCTCACCTGCTACGTCTTGCTGTAACTGTAATAGATAGAGAGGATGCCCTCAAGTTTTCATTTTGGACATGGTCCTGATGGACCCCACTGAACCCTGTGGGTTCTCAGACCCCTTTTGGGTCCTGCTCCAAAATGGATGCCTCACAGGACACCCTCAGCCTTACGGGCTACATGCATGGCTCCAAACTGCTCCTTTACCATGCCCCAAGCCTTGCAGATGACATTGGCACATTGTCCCTCCAAGGCCTTAGTTTAGCTTGGCCTCTGGTCATCGCTGGGCTCTCCACAGCCCTGTCTCTCTCTCTCTGTGCCCCCTGACACTAGGCTTTCTGCACCCCTGTCTTTCTCTGTGTCCCCTGGCACTGGTGTCTTTTCACCCCCTATCACTGCACTCACACTGGCGCTGGGGTCTGTTCATCCCCTATCACTGTGCCCACACTGGCACTGGGGTCCCCACACTGTAGTGAGCCCCCAAAGAGGCCTCCTCCTTCTCCATTAGCCTCAGCCCAATCCACCAGTTTACAAACAGAAATCAAAATATGAGCCCCCAGGCTATAACATAATGCAAGCATTCAGTGTGTGCTCTGTCCCTTTAAAAGGATTAAATCCCACCCCCCCCCCCCCCCCCCCCCCACGCACTAAATGCCTAAAATTAGTTATGATTAGTTAATACACAGTAAGGCACATGTAGACACCACTTGGCATTAACTTTAGTGCTGGGTCTGTCTAGCCACTAGAGGACTGGCCTAAGCCCAGCCCCAGGGCTTCTGGCTTACCCTCTCTCCTGTTCCAGGGGTGGGATGCTCTCTGGCAGCCCCTAGCTGCAGGGTATAAAAGCCAGCAGTCATTCTGGCACACTGCACAGATGCCTGCTGGAGCCTGTGCACACTCTGGGAGTGGATCGGGCCTTGTGTGCCCCCCTGGACAGGCCACAGGCTGCTTTTGTGTACTACCCTATTGTGGAGTTTTTTCATGTGCAGCAGCACATGTGTAGATGCTGACCCAGCTGGCCTGCCAGCTAGCCCCACAATGGATCACCCTCATGCCTCAGCCAGCCCCTTTGCAGCACATTGATCTGGGTCAACGTGCTGCAGTTGCTCCACTTCATTATGCTACTGGGCCCCCTGCCAGCTGGGGATGCTATGACCTGGCTCAACATACTGCAGTCCCAGATGCACGTTCAAACAGCATGCCCAGGAGCAATAAACTCTGGTGCAACAAGCACTGAAGTTTATTACTGCCAGCCTACTGCCACCACCCCAGCAACACAGCCACTGATGCTGCCTCCTGTTCACATTGCTCAGGGAACTCTAGGGCCGGATGCTGGGAGACATGCTCTGGGAGGCAGGGGGGAGCGAGGAGGCACATTAATTAGCAAGCTGCACTAATTAAAAGCACCCAAGTGTCATATGTATCAGTGTCCCCCTGCTGAAAAAATAGTGGTGGGGTGCTTTGAAATAAAGCTCGTTCAACAAACTTTAGTTCAAAATGCCCTTCCGCCATTTTTCAGTGTGGGGACACTTATACACGTGATGCTGGAGGCTGCTGGACCATGTTATTTCCATGCACCTGCAGACTCAAATATTCAAGTCTACTCTGATGTGCTCGATTTACAGTACATCGGAATAGCCTCCCTACACCTGTATAGGAGCCCCAAGTGTCCAGTTACTCCTCTGCCCCTACTGCTCACTTCACACTGGAAATCTGCATTGAGTACAAGTGGAATTTACAAGTCTTTGCAGCCTCAACAAAGCTTTTAAGCCAGCTATTTAAACCATGGCTTTGTAAGAATGGCACTGCCCCAGCAGTGTCAATTTTAAAGCAGCTACAAAAGCTCATCTTAAATCAGTAAGAGAGTTTTCAATCTTAAATAGGTTAAATACTAATTCTCAGAAAAAGAATGTTACAATTGAGTTTAACTTGCAAATGTCTACTAAGTACTTGGGCTAGTGGGGGGACCCTTTTGCTTATCTGGTTTGCACAGTCTTTACTCAGCATGTCAGCGTGCTTTTAGTAGTTAAAGACTATATTCTGCCATTCTGACCCATGTTAAGTGGGGGTGCCTTACTTTTCTATTAATTTCGTTGGATTCAGTGGTGCTACAGAAATTATGCTTAGTGTGTCAGACATATTCCTGTTGTAGAACATGTGCAAAGGAACTAAATAGAAGCCATATCTGGAAAGAAAACAGCACGCATGTTGATACTAGTTATCTTGCTTAATGCACTTCTGGAAGGTGTTCAGACACTGTGGTGTGGAGGACAGCATAACATAAGGAAGATAAAACTGTTGGGGATTCCTCTGGTGGAAAGAGCTCTCAGAAGTAGATGAGAGAGAAGTGAGCTTTTATGCCAGCCCTTTCCTAACCCAGAAAGGTAAACATATATATATATATATATATATATATATATATATATATATACACACACACACACAAAGAGAGAGAGAGAGAGCTTAGAATTGAAACCTCCTTTTGTAGTTAGCCAGTCAGATTTCCCAATGCCTTGCAGAAATCCCCGCCAAATTTTCCTAAAAAAATATTTCCTGAACCAAATGACATATGCGACATTGTGGGCAGAAGCTAGAGGTGACAGTCAAATTTGGGTTATTTTTAATGGAAATCTAATTTCATGCTTATGGTATAGCTGAACTATGCTTAGTGTTGGATTGCTTTGCTTTTCCTTTGCCTTAAACCTTGTAAAAAGGATTTTATGATGTGGCTGCTTCAAACAGCAAGAGGCTGCACTAAATGATAAAAGAAGTCCCTTACAGTCTTGTGTTCTTACTTTCCATTTGAGAGCAACAGTGCTTACATTCATTTGGCACTCAGTAATCAGAGTCTAATGTCTCTATATAATTTGTTGCTTTCCCAGACATCTAAATAATCAGTATGCATGTATTCCAAATGCAATTGTAAAATCACAATGAAATATTAATAAAATAATTGTGCTAAAGCAACTTATCAATTATACAAGTATCTACTGTTAAAAGGCGAAGAAAATGTACTTATTCCAAGTTCCAGAAAGGCTAGGGTAGGATACATTATATATATATAATGTATATAATGTATATATATATATATATCACATTTTGGGTAGTTTAATTTTGTTAAATTGAGGCTCTTTTCCTTGGTCTGTTGAAGAATGTCACAGCCTCTGAATGTATTATTAATTACTTTTACCCGGAATCATCAGCAATTATTACTCCCCTCACCCCCACCCCATCCTAAAAAATGAAGGACATGATGTTTTAGTACATCTAAAGGAGGAGATAAAAAAAGAAGTCTCCCAAGTGGTGGGTGAGCTGGCTGCATGGAGTTCTCTACTTTTTGTGTCCTGGCAGACCTGTGGAACCTTTTAGCTTGCCTATAACCACTGGAAAAACATTGTTTTTGAAAGGCCAGTGGGGATTAGTACACGTTGAAGTTCTGATCTTTTGTTTTGTGAGTTTGCCATCTGACCCTTTGTTGTCATTTGCACAATTCCATAAAGGACCCTAAAAAGCAAAATGCCTTTAACTTGTAAATCAACACTGTAACAGTTTTCAGATAACCTTTGATCTCTGCCTTTGCAATGTGTTACAGAAAACAAGCATGAAATTGCCAAGTCCTCCTTGTTAGAACTTTGGAAAAAAATGCTACCCGATATTAAGTCTCCTAAGCAGAAAAGAACAACTACTAAGGTTTGTACGGATTATTTTTGAAGGATATTGAAAAGGAAGCTGCTTGTTTGAGGATAAGCCTCCCCTCCCCACCCTTTTACTTCAACTCAGAAGACAATTTCATGTGAAAATTATGGTCACTTTTTCTGATTTAACTTAAAAGCAAATCAACAGTTTACAGACTGTGGATTACTAATTTCCAACATCATTTTAAACCATTCATATCAAATTTTAAACAAATCTGAAATAGTTTCCAATTGTTAAGTGGCCTAAGAATATTTGCATATATAATTTGCATACTGCAACATTTCATTTTGGCCCTTAAAGGAGAGAACCAGTGGGGAACATCTATGGATTTTAGTGGGTGTGCCCTCTCCCACAGCATAAGCAGAATGCAATAGTTATAGGATGTGCTCAGTAGCTGCATAGGAAATACCCCTTGTTGATAAACCACCTGGAAGATCACACCCTCTGGGAGTCCAGCCAATTAAGGTATAGAAATAGAAGAGAAAGGTTATAAATATAGCCTAATTAGTTAGTGGCTGACTGAGGTATTTTTGTTGTAAGTACTAGAGCTTAGTACCTGTACCTCTTTGGATACAAGTGAGCATAATTCCAGCTTCACTTATTTGGAACTGATTCTCTTAGGATATAGTATTTGGTTAACTGCCAAGATCCACTTTTTCTTTGATCAAAATGAAACACCACTATATATCTATTTATATATTTGTAATGTTTCATTTTATCATGGAAAAATGTGGATTTTGGGTTATATTTTTAAATCTAAAAATTGGGGATTTTTTTTTTATTATCAGAGAAAAACAGGATCCCTGTTTCTGAGCACTGGGGAAGGGCATTTCAAGAACCTAAACACCTTACAGTAAGCTGCCAAGTTCACTGTTTTAAATTGGGACTCTGCCTTGGATAAAGGAAGAGCAGAAGAAGAGCTGGTGAGCTGTAGTTTTTATATAAGTTAGTTAGGGTGATGGGGAGAAGACAGTGTCCTAGGGAGTGCCCTAGAGAGACCTAAGAAATTATTATTTTATTAAGTTAATCACTATACTACTTTACACACAAAATATTGATTTCTGCCTCATCTGTTACTGAATACTTGTCTGATACTGACCTGAGAAACAGGATGTTTTGCTGAAATTAGTCCCAACATATCAAATGGTGTCACGTAACTGTGGATCTTTTGGAGTTGAGCCATATGAGGTCTCAAATGGTTGGGACCAGCTTTCCTCTTAGCAGGGGTAATATGTAACCCACTTTATCAAAGTAATTTGAAGTCTGCCATCTCTGACAATTAACAAAGGATATTAATTGTTATATTTCTCAAGTTTAGACCAAGCTCTAATTATTTATACTTTCAGCTGTGGACTCCCCGATACAGTCCTTTCTGGGTCAGGCAACAAGACAGTTTTCATACATGCAATTGTTTTGTTGTGTGATTGCTTTTTCTTTGGCCTATCACATACATAGACACTCACAAATAACATTCTTTCATGGTAACAGTTACTGTATAGTTCATTAACTTTTTTTTTATAAAGATGAAAACTCACTTCCTTAAGTACTGAACTGTTAACTTGTTTGCATTGGCATCAGCCGTGTGTTTGCATCAGTCAAGCCCAGCCCACACAGTTACCTTCTTTTCTTGATTGTTAATTAATGAGAAATTGATGCAAATCATTAGGTCTTGCTGTGTGCTTTTAACTGGATACAGTTTTTATTGTTTGGCATGCATGTTTGATCTTTCTGAAGAGTTATTTTTTAAACCATGAAACTGGGATAACAAGAAGTTCAGAATAAAAAGTCTGGGGAGCAGGGGGTGACTATTCTAATCAGATAGTAATTCAAATTTACAAAACCTCTGATTAGCTTCTAATCACTTCAAGCCAGATTGTGTCTTGAATGCGCAGGCTTACACTGGGATCTCTGTGGAGTCACAGCAGTTTCCTAGCATACATGGGGACAATGCAGTCTGCACCATTCTACAGGACATGATTCAGCATATATGCACCCTTACTTGTTCATGGTTACTTTTGTTGTACCTGCTATTTCCAACACACTCGTTAAAAGACTTTCAGCCTCCCAACTGCTGCTACCCTGGCAGCTTTGTCCATGATACCACTCTAATTCCTCTCCTTTCACTTATAAATGAACACAGAAAATTCTAAAGGGCCAATGCTAAACTGGCTTATAAACTACTATTCGTTTTTGAGATGTGAGGAAGTAGGGGAGAATCCAAATGTAAAAACATTTTTTACAAGACGAGAGGAATTGAGAGAGAGCTGTTCCTTTCCTTTTCAATTACAGAGAATTTCCTATATCCCTGAGCAAATTGCTACAGTGGTTAATTACCATCTTGGTTTGAAAAAAAAAAGAACTTTATTTCTTGTCTGAATTGCCAATTTTAAGTCCATGGAGTTATCTTATCCAAAGACAAAGAACGAGTGATGCAGGAAGATAGTGAAAAGGTTGTAAAGAAAAATGTAGCTCTTCATACTTAATCAAAATTGCCCAGTAACTTCATTGTGCCTTTGATGCCTCTAGACCACTCAGCTATCTCCTTCAGTGGCCTTTTGCTCATCTTTTAAGAGGAAACACAGTCCCAGCAAGAAATACATTTCTCTGGGATGCCCTGTGCAGTATGGAGAGCCTGAGGAAGCTTCAGTATTGAAAGAAAGAAGAGAAATGTGGGGGCAGGATGGACCTGAAGAGGTCATCTAAGCTACTTCCCTCCTCTGTAGCAGGATTGATTGTACCTAGACCATCCATGACAGATGATCTTAGAAAATTACCGGTGATGGGAATTCTATGGAGTCTCGCAGAGTAACCTGTTCCCCACCTAATAATCTATATAGTTAGCAAGTTTTCAATAATATCTAACTTAAATATCCATTGCTGAAAATTAAGACCATTTAATCTTGGAAAGCATCAAGAAAGAATAAGTAATTTCTTTATAACCATTTAGTTACATATTTAACAAATTGTCATTCTCATACCCCCACCTCCCTCACACCCATGTCTTCTGCTTTCTAGGCTAAACAAGCCCCTGTACTTCAGCTGTTCCTCATAGGTCATGTTTTCTAAATCTCTCTAATATGTCTAAATCTGTTTCCAACATTTGACACAGTACTGCAACTCAGAACTAAGCACTTGGTACAAAAAAGGCATGTCTGTTAATATTTCTTTAAATCACATTGTCCTTTTTATGTAACAATCTTGTATTAATGACTCAAGTTCATTATGTGTTGCATTAAAAAGATTACAGATCATTTCTGTAGTACTGACACTTGCTCAGTGGCTTATCAATTATTTATATTTGTGTATTTGAATTTTTATTTCTAAGTATATAGTTTGTATATTTTAAATTAATGTTAACATATTAATTTCAGAACATGTTTCCAATTGATCAGGACCACTTTAAATTCAAATCCTGTCCTCTGAAGTGCTTTCAGTGCTTTCCATCTTGGTCATCCATAAATTTCATAAGTATACTCACTATTCCAGCATCCAGGTTATTAAAGAAAATGCTGAATAATGCCAGATTGGGACAGACCCATGCTGAACCGAATTTGGTATGTATACTTGGTTTAAAAGAAAATGATTTATAAAAGCTCTTCTAATTTTTTTAATTAGTTGAATAGCCACCTTATGACAATTTTCACCTAAACTATACTTCCCTAGTTGGATCATAAAAATATAATGTAGGTCTCTACCTTACTAGAGTCAACAACTACTGCTATATTATAAAAGATTTGTTCTTGATGTTCGACTTAATTTTTGTAACTACCATATTTAACTGAATTCAAGATGACTTTGAATTTAAAGCCACCTCCCCCGTAATTAGATTCTTTATATGAACAATTATACATTTCTTATAATTAACCACCTACAGATCTAGTTAGTGGAAAGTCATCTTGAATTAGTCCTCCTTGCTACTGTGTCAGGGAAAGCAGTAGTGGGAGGTAAGGAGCCAGACCCCTGCCCCTTGCTCCCCTCTGCCTTCCCCCCTGTGCTCATGCCTATCTCCCCTGAGGATGACCCCTTCCCCAAACCATGCACCCACTGATGCCTGCCTCTCCATGCCTGTACCTGCCTGTCTGCCCCTTACCCCTGTGCCTGTGCCGGTGCCTACCCACTCCCTCCCTGACTCCCTGACCTTCTGCCCCCACCCACAGCCTGCCTCTCCCACCCCCTGTCTCCTCTAGCCCCTGATCCCCCTTTCATGTCTGCCTCCTCCATGCCTGTAGCCCCACTCCCTGCCCACACCCTCTTACCTTTTGCTGCAACTCTGTTCCACTGGGGCACTCAGCAGTAATGCAGCCCCAGCCCAGCCCCAACCCTGCCTGGCCAGGGAGAGGCAGAGGTAGCTTCTCAGCAAAGTTGGGGTTGAAGGGACAGGAACTTGAGCAGAAGGGGGCATATTAGGTTGGGGGACAGGCTGCAGGGAGGAGCAGGGAATGAGGGGCAGACTTCAGGTTCCCACTGCTCCCCTACCCCATGGTCTCCTCTGTGCTCCCCCTGGCCATGTGCCCTCTCTCCCAAGAAATAAGCTGTTCTGCTCTGCATTAGTCAGTAGATCAACTCTGGCTTCAGGCCCAAGCCTGGGTACAAAATCAGTTTAGCCATCACTTGCTCTGGACTGGTACTCAAATTCAAGACAGGGTTCCCCCCGTGCCCCCCCATGCTGTTGAGGGTGTAGAAAAACTCATTTTGGATTTAAGTAAATATGGTACTGTATTATCTTAGGTACTTATATTTAATAATTGTTCCAATTGCCAAAGTTAGCTAATTAGTTTATACTAACTGTGTATCCAGCAAATTTATACTAAACATTTTTACTGTTGCTGTATTTATGCTATATACATATGATTCTTTCTTAAATAACACTTTACACTTAATTTCTTTACCAACTGTGAGCTCTCTGAAGGCTTACAGCTAAAATATGTTTCAGGTTGTAGCGCATGATCAAATGCATCATGCCATGGATCAACTTGAGTTTATTTCATTTGTTCTTACAACTTCTCTTTTCCCTTCCATCATGCTGCAGTTTTTCCTTTAACATTTGGCTGGCTCTTTTTTTTTATTTCTGTTGATCTTCAGCCAAATTCTGAATGAAATATGTGTAAAATTTGTGTCAAAACCCTTGAAATCGTCAGTAAAACAGAACATATCAGTTGTAGCTAAAAATCTGGCCCAGTCTGTAACTGCTTTTCATTCTTTTCAACCTTATTATACAGCTGATCAAGAGGTTAAAAATAGCTTGCTTCAAAATATTTCCATCTACAGGTCAGAACAGTATTAAAATATAATAGTCCACTTACCTTTTAAAATCACTAGTTGAATTGAGAGCAGCTTCAGAATGGAATTTAATACAGCATTTAAACAAATATAAGCAGGTTCAGACATTTTGCAAGTTATGTAGAGGCGATAAACAGCATGTGCATTTGAAGGAAGCACATTATAATTACAAACTTTATTGGACAATTTCACAGAATACCAATTTGTTTTCGCTTAAATGCTTTCCACGGTTGGTAATATTTCTTGATCATTTGTCTGAATAATTTGCATTTTCAGGTTGTCAAATGATTTCATTCTGGGCATTGCAATATATAGCTGTCCATGTCCAAACACTGGCTGTAATAAACACCTATTTTGTCAAATGTTTGACTGGCTTTTGTTGATAGTCATTGAAAATGCTACTCTGATAGTAAATTGCCCCCCGTGTATCTTAAGAGGTAGAACTGTGTCTGGTAGGCATGCCTCTTGGCAAAACAATATGTTTTCCAGTAGCGTCTCCTGTTGTTATTGCTAAGATTTTAGTTTTGCCTGTGGGAAGGCAAACCTCTTAGTGACAAACAGTTGGGAAACTCAGGCAGATATTGGATTCCATTGTTATCATGTTCATTGGGTACATTATCCATGCTTAAGTATACTCTTTCTTCTCCAATAATTCTGGCAATTTTGTCCTCATTTATAACATCACAATGTGGACTTGGGGCAAAGAATCACAAAATTTGAATAGAGGTGATAGCATGCTCTGAAAAGTTATTGCCATAAACCTTGTATTAAGATGCAGTTTTCTGGTACTCTAATAACATCAGAGAATTCTCCATATGTAGGGTTGGTCCCTTATTCATTCCGCTTGAAATAAGTGGCAAATTAATTGGGTCTGGATGTTGGTGTCATGTTACTGTGTAGTTATAGTGGAGCTCAGTATTTGAAAATGTCTCCACAATGGTAATGTATTAAGACTGTTCTCAAATAGATGTGGGTGATCTATGAGAAGCAACAGAAAAAACCTGCCTGAAAGTCCCTCCTAAAACCATGCCTTTCCCTCTGAATGGAATGTCAGTGTTCACATACAGAAATTGGTCAAGGCATGAAGCCAATGTTTGTTCTAGTTAGGTGGCGTTAGCGTGTCAGGTGAAAATCAGGCAGAGATCTGTTTTGCATAAGTCTCACAGTGGACTGAAGCCCAATATGGTGTGCCAGCTTGCTGGGTATAGTAGGTACTATATTTGCCCTTTTCCTGTCCCTTAAAACCTCACTCATCTTCCAGGAGTTCTTTGCTAATAGATCAGAAATTGCTTTGGTTTTAAGTTCTTTAAGTTAAGCAGGGTAAATTTTATCATACTC
>NW_005842418.1:618787-670697 GCF_000455745.1 Alligator sinensis
AAAATATCCAGCTTTTCTAACTTCTTCTTTTTGGCTGGTATCCTACCTGTTCTGTCTTTCCCCCCAAAAAAACAAACAAACCAACCTTTTTTTAAACTGTAATTGTGTTAAAAAAATGTTTCTCAATTAACCGTGTCATTTTCCGCCCCATCTTTCCTCTGAAGTAATGGGACCTGTATTCTCCTTTGCCTTCCCTTCTTCTAATATATGTATAGAACCTTTTTCTCATTGTCCTTTATATTTGTTACTGATTATGCCTTATTTTACATCTTAGGCTAGATCTTGTACCTATACTTTCTTTACCATTTTATTGACAATCTTATCAATGTGTCCTTTTTTATTTGCCTTTTTATTCTGTTCTATGTTGGTGTCAGGTCATCAACAAACTCCTGATGCACCAACGTTGGTATCTTACTATATTTCTTGTATTTCCTCCACATCAGTTTGCCACTGTGCTTTGTCTCTTTTAGAAACTGTCACCTATCCCAGATGTTCCCATCCTCTTATAATTTCTACCTGTCAGACGTTCTCTACATATTCCCTAACTTTCTTTAACTCCTTCTCCTTGAAATCTATGGGTGCATCCAGACGAGCACGCATATGCCTCTTGCAGGTCTCAAACCCATTTGAGGTGGGGAAAGAGGTATGTGCAGGAATGAAAAAATGTTTGCAGTGAGGAGGCCCAGTGGGGGTGTAGTAGTTTGATGAGGGGCTAGGAGTGAGATAGGCCTACAGTCATACAATTGCTTAGTCAATGCTCAGGTGAATGTTAGGGTAACAATAATGTGGATTATTAGGGAGCACTTGGTTTGCAGCTGAATACAAGACATGACCTGTGGCCTAGCAGGGCTGCTGACCACAAGGCAGAATGATATCTAAGCCAGCCATTCGCTTATGTTAAGTAACCATCTTAATTGTGTCAACCATTTTTAAGGGAAAAGCAGCAAGTAAATCTGTGTGAGTCTGTGTGCTGTAAACTAGCTACAGTGAGGAATGAGATAAGATACAGGGCCCTAAAAAGGGTGAAAGATGTTACAACCTAAGACAGAACAACTGATTGGAATATGAAAAACAACACGTAATTGGTAACAGAATCCAAGATGAACATATGCAAAAAGGTGAATGGTGATTAGCGAAGAAGCTTCCAGAAGCTTCCAGGTTTTGGTCAAAGTCCACCCATTGACCAAAGAAAAGGAGTTAAGGTCTTAGACATGTGCTTATAGCAAAAAGACATGTAAATGAATGAAATGCATAGGCAATGCCATGTTAATGAAGCAAACAGTAAACAGAGGCAGAACTTGAGATGGGAGGAGAAATGGGTGGAACAGGAGGATGGACAGAGGTGGAATAAATGTTAATGAGTATAAACCAAAGTGTATAAATGTAGGATGAACCTATTGTTTGGGGCAGGACCCTGTCTCTTACGGCGTGAGGTCCTTGTCCGAAGCTGTCTCTATTCTGAATAAAGCTGTTGTGAGAAATGTGTGCTGGTGTTTGCTCCCTGCTTGCTCTGGCTAATGAGTAACAGGTTCCACAGGTAGTTGGACCCTCGTCTCCCTAGTCATTGGGTGCCGCATGGGAGTCAGGGTCTAACAGTGAGGGTAGCGGGAGATACCCAACAGACTGCGCTGGGGCTGACCGAGGCAAGGAGAGATAAGCCCAAAGCCAGGTGAGGCAGGGTGGCATGAGTGTGGCCCCTGAGAGAGGGCAGTATGCAAGAAGCTGGGTGAGAGCCAGCTGAGTGAGTGGAACTGCGGTGAGAGAGAGGTGGTATATGAGTGGCCTTCTAGGGCTGTAGAAAAGAGGTACAACTGTGTGCCCAGTTTGCTATGGTCATAGACTGGAGACGTAACATCAAAGTAACATCTGCAAGGCATGGGACCCATGAAGGGAAGGTTGGAGTGGGTATTAGACCCTTGTCAGCAGGGCAAGTAATGGGTAGCCTCCTGTCTTTGTAACGACTTTCATATTTTTCCATCAAGGCATGGCAGATGAGCGAAGCAGGTGGTTACCCCAGGAGCAGGGCGGCCGGTGAAGACCTGATGAGGAGGACACCCTATAACACTCTCTATTACTGTTTAAAAATGTTGAAATTTCTTTCCCTTACAGTCAGTCTTGGCTAAATTATGTGTGCTAAAGCTTTCAATAAACTTGGACAGTGAAGGGAGAAATAGTGGTATTAACCTTTAACATGGTATGAAACTCACTCAAATGAAATAAAATAGGGATGATTAGGAGATCTAATTTTCTATCAAACACAATTTCATGAAAGTCTTTTTTTAATCTAATGAATAAAAATATTTATTTTTGTTATAATCAGATTTCACATCAACGTAATACTTCTTTCAGGCCTTATTTTTTATGTTGTACTGTAGTTCTAATAGCTTGAAAGACAGGGAACTCATATTGCTCTAGAAATATTGCTGCTGACAATCTGTGTTGAATTTGACACTAACCTGATGGAATGGATTTTAGCTTTACTTTATATTAGTATTCGAGATATCCCTGGAAGCTTTTCAAGGTTTGCATCAGATAATGACTCTAATGTTTGAAACAAATGTTGGTTGAACGAGGCTTACTTTGGAAAGGTCACCAGGTATGACTAAGTTGTACCTTTTTTTAATTGAATAATTATAGTAGCATAGGCTACTATTAACTTACTGGGTGCCAAACTCTGCGTATAAAAGGGCTGAAGTAACTGTGGTCCACCACAAGAACAAAATAAAATGAATTTTGGGGGGCCACATGAATAGCATGTTGTAGTTGTAATACCAAAGAAGTCCAGTGGAAGAACAATGAGCAGGCTTACTAGGTTTATCTTATTTCCTGTCTCCTTTGGATTTTTATTTTCTTCCATCCATTTGCTAAAAGAAGTATGGAACAGGCCTCTTCTTTGCCAATATTTAATACTGAAAAAAAAGAACAAAACCAAACCTCTGTTCATTGAAGATGGTGTGCTTCATAGAACTTATTATAGGATAAATTCTGCCTCTTCATAGCTGTGAGGAAAATGTCCCAAAGTAATCTTTTCCTTTTTTGTGTCTTTGTGTGATGCCATATTCCACAGAATTTACTGATTAGATGGAATCTGATAGGGCCGTGCTGCAAGTGCTTTTGCTATGGCCTTGCACTTGCAACCTCTGCACTGTCAGCTGTGCACTTTAGAGCCTGTGCCATCCCAGCCATGTCCCAAAGTAGTGGGACCAGTATGGTTGAAAACAGGAGTTATGGGAAATGAGTAGGTAGCAGTTAGTGTATGTAGAGATGGCATTACAGCAACACAAATGAAGGTACAACTGAAAACATACTTGAAAGTGAAATGGGAATATGCAAAGAGTGGTGTTGTTGATACCCAAGTGGAGAATTCATGCATTAAGCACCATTTCTCTCTCAATCAGAAAAGATTTTTAAATTATTAAGCTCACATATAATGGGTAGCTAAAAATACACTTTCACTTGTGTGCAGTAGTAGAGAATAAAATTGTCCTGATTGGCATTTCCTCAGGTTTTGCTTATCTCTTGTCAGTTCTCCCTACAAGTGCTGCCTCCCTGCTGAGTCCCTCCTCTCCCAGTGAGAATCAAAGCTCCACCAGGCTGTGGTATGTGCTGCCTCCTCTTTTTAATAGACAGGTCATGGAAACAGGCTAAGAAAAATGTGTGACTTGGCTGACTAATGTAGATCTTGAATATCAGATCCAAGATCCTTTGTGACTGTTTCATGTAAATTGCACATCTACCAGATCCAAGATCCTTTGTGACTGTTCCATGTAAATTGTCCATTTTTCCATTTCAGTGTAATCTCATAATTAATTTGTGAAAACGTGGAAATGTTGGCAAGGTTCTGTGAAGCAAAAATGTTTAAAATGTATTTGATTTTGAATTTGATTAATGCAATTCAACCAGCTCTGCTAAGGCTATAATTCAGTACATTACTTTGTTGCCTTCTAAAAATGATGTGAAAAGAAAAGCCATGTCCAAGTAATTAAGGTCTATTTGTAGGGGCATTCCTTTTCCTGGAGATTAGAATGGCCCTTTTAAAGTTCAAAATGGTTGACAGTTTTCCTTTGTCTCATTCTGGTTTGCATCAATAGGTAGAATATCAACTCCTTTTCTTTCTCTTTCACATGCAAAGCTAGAAGGTGCACAGCAGCATCATTAACTAACTAGCTAGGGCCAATGTCCAGATACACAAAACAACGTAGGTGTTTTAAATGGCTCTTGGGTACATTTCAGCACATAAATCCAAGATTACAGTTTTCTGATAAAGAGTCTATCCACTTAATATAAAGTTCCATCCAGAGTTGTCAAGAAGATCATATGGGCATGCTATTCTCCATTCAAAAGGAGCCTCTTTTTTGGAATCTACATATATCTGTAGGGTGGACAAATACTTTTCTAGCTGAACCAGAAATATTGCTACACAAATGGCTAATTAAGAAAAAGGTATACATCTTATTTTAAGTCAATTAAAAAACTTTGTAAAAGATTTAAAACATTTTGCTTTATGCATGGATATAACTTATCTTTTTTTTTGTGGCTGAGATATATATGTGCTGCATCAGAACCTTCATTTCAGAAATGGTCATGTTATAATATTTAGCTTATGTTGCCCTTGGTTCAGGGATACATTTTGTTTCCAAAAGGTGACTGAATGCATTTCCTTATCTGTTTGCTGCATTTGTCTAATCCTTTCAATAGTATGAAAGATGGAAACTTACAGAGAACTGTTTGCCTCAGAAAATGATGCTTAGTGCTTACTGTGTTGGGAGGCCACTGTTTGCTCAGGTATAAGGAATGTTTTTAGGAAATCTAAAACTAAACTTCTTAAGCTACCCATGCTTCAGAGAAGGCAGGAGGATTGCAAGAACAAACAGCAGAGAAGGGTACAGAGCTGCAGCAGGACATGTGACAGTCTTTTCCTCCTTTCTCTCCAATTAATTTAGAATTCTTTTTATCTGAGAGAGTCTCAAACTCACAGTTATAAGACAAGCCATAAACATACACACTAGGACATTAGTTTTTACTTACAGCCTGGAATTAATGTTGATAAAGTGAGCCACAGTACAGTGATGTGCGTACACCCCTACTCAATGAGAGAAGTCACTACAGGTGAAGTGACTATGGTGGTTACAGATATCCTGAGTTTACTGTGTATAGGAAATAATTGTCTGTGTATAATGGCACAGGACAGGCATTCTTGGTAGCTGCAGGGCAACATATCATGTCTTCAGGGGAAGGAGGATTAACTCTGTAATTGTGCAAGTAGATCAATTAATTGCATAGGCAGTTGCCATTTTAGCCCCTTAGCAATCATGAGAACCACCTGGAGTGTCAAGAAGAAGCCTGTGTTTCATATATGGATGAATGGAATATTTAAAATATGAATACACTACTGGAAATGATGCCTAGAAGCCATCACAAAATGCTGAGGACTAGTCTTTGTGGCTAAAGATCACTGAAGAAGAGCAAAAATAGGTCCATCTTTCTAAGCAGTATTATTTCACTTGCTGAATTTGTATTGGCCTAAGTGAATCAAAAATTGATAACTCAATTGTAAAATTTCTTCTGGCCTTTTCCTCCATAGATTTTTTTGTTTTTTTGCAGGTGGGATTGTTGTCAATTAAAGGAATAGCAGAGATGATGGGTGTATTAGAACGGGAATGTCTATGAGGCTGTGCCTTCATAGTAACTTTACTGTGCCCACCAAGCATGTGACAGTGCTCTGAGGGCTGCATCCTAAAATAGAAATAGGCTAGTTGTATTGTTACAGTGCCAAAGGTGGTATAATTAGCATGGGAATGGGATACTTGGTACTGGCACTCAGCAGTAGTAATTAGTTCATCCAAAGTGTCATGCAAATATAGCTACATAACTTTCACTTTAGAAGGCAGCCTGTACAGAGCAGTATATCACAGTTGAGGGCTTCACTGGAAGGTGCAGTAAGTTTATGGTGTATAACGCCTAATGTAAGTAAAGACTGTTCAGAGAATATTTATAGAATAGAATCATATGGCAATTAATACAGGGAACTGACCACTGATATGGGATGAACATCAGGCCAAATTAGAAATTGGTAATATTTCATCAGTTTTTTTCCTATGCTGTCTTGTTAAAAAGGGCTAGTTGCAGAGGGCACTGCCAAGCGGGATGAACTTGAGACAAAATAGTGCATTGAAGTGTATGTGTATGTGAGAGAAAGAGAGTGGAACCATAGAGAAGTAGGACTGGAAGGGACTTCCAGAGGTCATCTAGTCCAACAGCCTGCTTGAGGCAGGATGGTCCCTATCCAAACTATCCTATGCAATCCATAATTTGAACTCTACATAAGACTATCCTCAATGACACAGACATCCTAGCCTGCCACAGGCAAAGCAGGGAAACTATGGTAGCCAATATATGGCTTTTATAAAAGGTTGCCATATATGCTCAAGAGATTCCAGACAGAAGACCATGCTCCCTTGCAACACAGGAAGGCAAAACCCCCCACAATCTGTACCAGTCTAACCATGAGGTAAAACTCCTTCCTGACACCAAATATACAGATCAGTCTGACTCTGAGTGAAGGGGTGAGACCCTTGAGTCAGGAGCCTTTGGCTTGGGTCCCAGCAAGAACACTGGCATATTCCAGTCAAAATCCCCAACTTTGGCTGCAGCCAACACTCAAGGCTTCTGAGGGAGGCTTAAAAATGTCACACATGTAGCAGAAAAGGGTAAGGCGGGAAGCAAACAAAGCCCAGAACCATGGCAAATACCCATGTTAGACCATAGGCATAGCTACACCTAGATCATCCCCATCCAGTAGCTTTCCAAATTCTTCTTGAACACATCCAGTAATGGCGAGTCCACAACTTCCCCAGGCAGTCTCACTACTGCCTCACTATGCTAACGGTAAAGAAGTTTTTTGTGATATTCAATCTATACCTACTTTGCTGCAGCTCTGAACCATTGACCTGCAACCTCAGATGACCAGATGCAGGTAGTACTAGAGGAGCATATAAGCCCAGGGCTTGAGTGGCAGCCAGGTGCAAGGCTGGCTGCTGCTTGGTTGAGGCTGCATGAGGCTGGGAGGATGGAGGAGGGTCTGGAGTGGTGATGGCCAATACTTTCAAAGCAATTCCAGAACCTGAAGAGAAAAATAGAGGACATAAAGACATCAAGTTTTGTATCAACACAGGACAGAGTAGCAGAAAACCGGAATTTCCTCTATGATTACCACTCTAAAGCTAGTGCCTTGAAGCTAGGTCCTACCCAGTGGGCCCAGGCTAGTAGGCCTAGCAAGATGGAAGGGGCAGCGGCCAAGCCCCCCAAAAAGGGACTATATTGATAACACCCGTGTGGCATAGGGTGTGGTAAAGGGGTGGTAAAAGAGCCACACAACTCACCCAGAAGTCTTTGGGTGCCCTGCTGGGCACAGTTGATCACAGAGGCACAGCCACGGGCCTGAGATTACACAGGCCCAGCCAGGGTGCTGGAACCAGTGGAACTGAAGCCTAGCAACGGTCCGGGGGCAGCGTCCCTATTAATTTATAAACCATCAAGGTGTGGCTGGCAAGACAGGGGGTGCGCCCTAGGGGTGGAGCACAGTCTCAGAGCCACCAGGGGACATCATGGCCACACCTGGGATTCCAACATGTTACAGTCTGTCACCTGCTTGAAGACTGCCTCAACCACCTTACCTCTTATGTGCACCTCCTATGTAGTAATGACCATTCTGCTTCTCTATACATTTACATCAGACTGGGAAATTACAGGTGTAGCGTAAGAGACTTTTTTTGATTGGTCAAGATACATCTATAGAACAGTTATTCTCAATTAGAGTGCCACTAATTCCAAATTTAAAACCCAGAGATTTCAAATAGGAATCCATAGTATCAAAAACATTCTGAGTTCTTTGCAACACAAGAATTGCTTTAAACCTGTTCATCAGGAGCAAGATATTGCTCCCCAACATATTGTGACCTCTCTGTAAGTAATGTTCACGCAGACACAGAGACCAGAGAGAATCTGGAGAAAATTCAAGTTCTAAAGAGCCATTAACAATGCTGCCAGAGCTGCTGTGTTCACAGGTTCTCCTCAAGGCGATGGCCACAATGACACGGATTATGTATTGAAATTTTGCTTTTAAATTATTGGTTGGATTTTTATCTGTTTTTACTGAAATTCAAAGTGGTATTTAGTGACATAGGATTATAGTATAATAGGATTATAGGGATTTAGAAACTTTGAGGACAAAACAATCTGGGGTTAAAGGAAAGCTTGTATATGACGGGGGCCTACAGAACCTTGTGGTGGGTCAGAGCATGGTTTGAGAACAGGGTATATTTTTTTTCTCATAAGAGTATCCAGTAAAGTTAGAATTCAGTGTGTTCAGTGTATTCAGGGAATTCGTGAAGCTTTCTCCACTGTGGCAGATCTACTTATTGCATCATCCTGCCATGGCCCATTTTTTTTCTTTTTTTTTTTTCTGACATCTGATCAGAGTAACAGACATCTCGCTACACAGATTTAGTACTGTGACATTTCTTTTCATGACTCTTGGTCACGGATATCTGAATCCCAGAATTGAGTATGGGCCAGGAGTTAGAAATAAAAAATCCACATCTATAAAAGCTGAAAAATAACTGCAGCCAGCATTGCTGTTGAAATATTACAATGCATGCTGTATGTGACATGAAGAGGACAAGGTGTCATTGTGACCAGATATTTTGATGAGATGATGTGGACTTCATAAAAGGTGGTGTCACTTTTTACCTTCTCCTGCCAATCATGCTGTCTGCTGTTAGAGTTTTCCTTTCTAATTCAGTTGATATTTAAAAATTACCTTACTGCCTTTTCTCTAATAGTCAGAGTACCTGTCACTGAAGGATGCTAGCCCCTTCTGTAAATCTAGACCCAAGTTAGTCTTCAGTTTCACTCATATAACTCATAGGACTCAGTGTCTCACTCTGTTTTTAACTGTACCCTAGCACTATTACCAGTCATTCATTTGAATTTCTAGATAGATGTAAGGATTTCTCATCAACTTTTATTTTTCTGTCTCTTCATATTTAATTTTAAATTTTCATTCTTACCCAGATTATTGATAAGCAAACTTTCAGTACACCTGAGCATATTAAACTACCTTTATTTACTTTGACTTTCATGGCATATTACTTTTATTTTTCCCTCATGATCTTGTGTTCTGCAGAATGGTTGATAAGTCTACAATTATTACATTAAATGAAATTGAAATGTCTCAGCTACTCCATGTGGATTATTTTTCTGTCCTTACAAATGAACTCAAATAGTAACACTGCTGGCACATTTTAAGTCACAAAGTCAATGTGATGCTATCATGACTAATGGCCATAATCAGTTACTAGTTTTTATAAAATATTTTTTCACAGACTAATGGGATATTTAGGAAATGTCACAGGTGAATTGTCTGAATTAGTGCTGGAAAGTCTATTGGAATCCATTATTTTCTTTATGGATTTCCGCATGCCTTCAAACACGTGACTGGCTGGTTTTGTGACTTCTTCAAAAAACCAAAACAAGCCTTGCAAGTTGTTTTTCAAGGTATCCACTGAACTGAAAAATCCACTATTTGCTTAGAGGTGATGTTGAGTCATAGTTCTTGCAGTGAAGGCTGGCTTCATTCTCCTTTGAGTTGGTCTCGGTTCACCAGTCATGTCCCATTACTTCCTGGATCAAAATCTCTGTCATAGGTTCAACCTATATTGCCCTCTGCCCTTCTGGGTTAATATAGATGTTTTCATTTCTGTTTCCTTTATTGTAGCACCAAGTGAATACTTCACATACTTGCAATAGCTTACATTTCAAGTTTCTGAAGCTAGAAGAGGCCACCTTGTCAGGGATCCTGATCCAAAAAACCCAAAAAAACATTTTGGGATTTAAAAAAGTAACTCCAAATCCACATTTTTCCATGATAAAAATGAAACCTCACTATATATATATATATATATATATATACACACACACACACACACACACACACTCACACACACACACATATGTGTGTGTGTGTGTGTGTGTGTGTGTGTATGTATCGTGAGGTTTTATTTTGATCATGGAAAATATGTTTTTCTCTGATTAAAAAAATCCCCCCAAAATATATAAATATAATAGTGGTATTTCATTTTAATCATGGAAAAGTGTGGATTTTGGATTACTTTTTTAATCTGAAATTTGGGATTTTTTTTAATCAGAGAAAACCAGAATCCGTAATGATCATACAGTTTGATGTATGCCTTCTGCATATAACAGGGAACTAATTTCTGGTTAAATAAGAACATAGATTTTATAATTAAAAAAACCCTGTCTTTTATTTAAAAAAGACAGAACATTCACAAAAGCCCTTGATAAATCATCCCAATGATTTATTGCTCTCACTTATTGTTGCTGTTTTTTTCTAACTTTATTTCCTGTCTAAATTTGTCCAAATTCAACTTTTAGCCACTGGGTCTTGCTATTCCTAGTAATTTTTTCCTGTCCCTACCCCTTGTCAACTGGCCCAGAGGCACCCTGGTGTTTTATGACAAATTTCCTAGATAGTAACACCTTCCCTGTAATGGTAGTCAAGCCACCAATCACTTGTTTATGTTCTGGAGAAATATGTTTTTCCAATGAGGGAGCAGCAATCAGTAATCCATTTCCCTTTCATCAATGTGCTCCCATAATGATAGGCAGTAGGAACTGAAAAGGGCAACATCATTCCCACTCCGAGCCAAACTTTTAAGGGAAGTTCTTGAAGGCGCCACACTCTATTAAAAAGTTTTATTCTAGACAGGCAGCACAACCTTAACATTTTATCAAAAAACAAGTCAGCTAAACTTTTCTTCTTGTACTTCAAGTATTGAAAAGATGACTTTTTAAATGACTTTGATGTCCGTGGAAAGGTGACGCATATTAATGTTTCACCTTTTGGAGACGTTTTACAGACTTCTTTCAGAGGCAATAATCTAACTGATCATCACCAGGGCTTTTATGCCTTTAATGATGATACTTGATGTAATACAAAAACAAAATCAATTATTTAAAGATTCCAATCCCTTTCTGAAGCAGTGTGAATACAGATATTAACAGTGGAGTTCATTTTGTTCTGTTCCTTTTTTCTAAAATCTAAAGCTGGTACAAAAGGCAGGCATAAAGTAGATTTACTGCTGAAGCACTTGGGAGCATCTTAAAGCTCTTTCAAAAAAACTAGCTGTCTGCTGATATAGTTATCAGGATTATAGATGCATAGAATTTGTTTTTATTTCAAATGCATATGAAAGATCTTCCTCCCCCACCTTAATATCCATGCATCACAGAACCAAATGCAAATGTATAACCATTTCAGGTAAAAATATCTGCTAACTTTGCCTCCTATCACCTTTGCATAGAGTCCTATATGTTTATTTTCTTAAAGTATTCAGTAATATTCACTTACAGTCAGATTCAGATTCTCTCATTAGGTACCTACAGGGTACATCTACACATAGTACAACACAATAAACTCCAGGACAGTTTGTGTCAGAGTTTATTGCACTTGGGCACTAAGTTTACATATTCACGTGGGACTGCAGCACATTGAGCCATGGCAGAGTAGCCCTGGCTGGCAGGGGCTGGGGAAGGGTCAGCCTGCCAGGCTAGGGTTGTTCTGACCATGCCCAATGTACTGCAGAGGGACTGGCTGGTGCACAAGGGTGCTCTATGGTGGGACTAACCAGCAAGGTCTACTATGCAAGGCCATACTATCTAGCCTGTGGGGCAGTCCAAAGGTCCAAAGATTTGGCAGCAGGGGAATGCTATCATTGCTTTCCCACTGTCCATTTCTGGGATCCATAGGATGTCCCATGGACAAGATAAAACAGTACTGGGAAGCTAGATTTGGCCCATGGGCCAGTATCTCCACATCTCTGGCCTAGGACATATATCCTAAACCCCCTTATAATGAGGGACAAAAAACCCAAATCTCCTGCTTCCAACAGGAGTGAGAAGAGGAGAGATCTGGGCTCCAGTCCTTGCTTACATCTAATGTGAAATGCATAAAGTGCTGGGAAACAGACACTTGAACTCAGGACTCCCTTTCCCAGGGGAGTGGCCTAAGCTCTTTGATACATACATTGGTTTGTTTTCCTTCTGGTACCATGGTTTTTGTGTACTTGATCTACCCGATGTCCATAGGTGCTGAGTCAGTGTGGGTGCTCTGGGGCTCAAGCACCCATCAAAAACCTATAAGCCATTGCCATGGCTGCTTGCAGATATAAAAACCAACCAAACAAACAAACAAAGCGTGCTTTACCAGAAGCAGCAGTGAATTACTTCAACTCAGCTCTGCAGTGTCTGTAAAGATCAGGCACTTCAGAGGGGCTTTTTGGTGCTTAGAGTTAAAGTTGATTAAATCAGCTATTAGATAAAAGCACTAAAAAAGCTCCACTAAAGTACCTGATCTTTAAAGATGCTGCAAAGCCAGGTTGAAGTAATGCACTGCCTCTTTTGGGCATGTATGGGGCTCAGCATGGGAGCATGCTAAGTTAAACATGAAGCACCATTTTTTTGTTTTTGTTTTGTATTTTATGTGTGCAAGTACCCACTGGCAAAAAACAAAGGCAGTGCCTATCCCAATGCCCCTATCTCAATAGAAAACATGGGAAGTAGTCTGTTCTAATCTATAGCGTGGCTAGGAAACTCTCCTAAGAAGTGGAAGATTTGGGTGTAAAATCAGTCAGGACAAAGGGGTCCTAGAATCCAGGCTGACAGCACTGTAATCACTAGGGTATTGGATGTAGGTGCCACCATCTTGTCTAGCTTATTTTAGAGAGACTAGTCTTTGTGAATATCAAATGAACAGAAATATGCGATAGCTAGCTTGAGAATGAGACTCAAAACACATCTAAGAGTTTCCCATGGGCTACCTTTGCCTGCAGGCTTTCTGAATTACTCTTTTGAAATGCTTACTACTCCCCATTCTCTGTATAAAGCTCCTCAGCCTGTAAACCTGAATTGCTCTTGAGCAGCTCCAAAGTCTCTCCATTAACTGTGTGGGGTGGTAGACACCTAACCCAGTCATTTTGAATCTTCTTTCCAAGGCAAACACTCAAGTTAGACAAGGTAACACTTAAGTTTAAGAGCATACTCAGAACACTGAATCCTGACTTACTGTGCCTGAGATACATCATGTCTTTAAACTAGATTTTAAGCTCTATCATTCTTTAGGCAGAGAATAATCAATTATTCACCACGATATGTGTCAAACCATATTCATCGTGGGTGTCTTTTGTATTTAAATACTTTTAACACCATTGCCAGTTAATGGACCCCTATGAATATAGCTACTTTTAAGATGTATTTAAAAACACTAGAAAGTGACTGGAAATCTGACATGTATTTGACTGTATGCAACTGGTCAATGATTCCAGAGGCTACATTTTAGAAACTGTATGCAAAAAGCCTGAGCTACTTGCAAACCAAAATAGAAATTAAAAGTTTTCCATGGTTGCTCCTGAAGTCATTTTCTTTGCATACACAGCTTGGTTGGCAGTGTTTGAAAATGGTTATATCACCTTGAGCAAGTAAGGTCTCAGACCTACTGTACATGTGCAAAGACCCTTGGTACTGATTTCTTCTGTTTTTGCACTCTGTGATGTCAACTATCAATGTTGCTCAATACTAGGTACTGCCTCAAAGCCTTTCTTGCACCATAGGATTTCTTTCTGCCCCACTGGGATTTCTCTCTGATCTTGAGTAGCCTTTGGAACACAGTAGGGATGAGAGATCTTGAAACAGAATGAATGAATGAACAAACAAACTTTAAAGAATTCAGGCCTTTGTGTCTTAGTGCGACACAAACTACTTGTTCCAAAATTGCCCCTTGACATTAATATCTTTTTTGTCATTTCCCTGTGCTCTAGCCCAAGGATCTACAGAAACTCAAAGCTTTATGTTGATAAATTACTGCATTCAGTTCTTATAAGAAAACATATCTGTCTTCAGAACTTCATAATGCCTTATGAAATCTGCAGAGGCTTAACATTTCTATTCTGCAGAGCCCAAGGGGAGTGAATTGTTATCAATAACTATTTCCCCTTTTTACTTTTAATATTTCTCAGTTAAAAGTACAGACTTGTTTGGCACTTGTACTGTAGAGTTTGCAGCTTGCCTGTAAAAATGTCATTTATTGTTGTCTAGAAGTCAGTGTCAATGAAGTGTCCAATACTCATGAAACCACAATTCCTATAAAATGACTTGGTAATAGATAGCTTGAGGATTTGTAGCTCTCTTGTGACACTTGTTTGAGACCCTTTTCTAATAACCACTTAAATATAATCAGATGGACTTTATGCAACCTCATCCGGTAAATGGACCGTGTGAATGTTTCTCTATTATTGCCTCCATAGCTCACAGACTATACAACAGTTGCTAGTAATTCTGTGCTAAAACAAATTACCATTCTAACAATAGAAATCACAGTGGCCTTGACATAAGTCATTTCAACATATAGTGGAGCATGAATGTGAGGGACTGCTTAGGGACATAGAATTTGTTCAATAGACTGACTGCCCACTAAATTGGTCATTGGGCTCTTCGTTTTGGGAAAAGAGAGGGAGGAAATTAGACTGGTAAAATAGACTGTTAAATTTATGCTCTTCAGATAAGGTTTTTTTTTTTTACCATGTCTTGTTCACAGCTGTCAAAAAAAGAAATACATATAAATTGCTACCTCAGTATCAAGTGAAAAAGTGTTATGTAACACAGGTTGCAGAGGAGAGACAACTATCTTGTACTGCTTTGCAGCAGTGTGGGAAATTAAAAACTATGCCTTACATATGTTAGTTTCAGAAAAATATAGCTGTTTTAACCCACAGCTCTAGGCTTTAAAAGTTAATTGGTTTTAATTATACCTATTGCAAGATGGTTCTAAAAACAACAATAATGCTTAAATTAAAACATGTTTGACAAGGTTATGTCCACCTTATTTAATGGCTAAATTTCACCAGTACATAAGCTAAGCACTAACTGTATCTTTTATCATTCAGGCATCAGTACAGTTTTGTGAGAAGCCAAAAATGAACTATCATCCTATCATACAATTTGTAGTCCTTGCTGTTTGCTGTTATATGTTCAACTCTCGACTGCATGCGTTGTGGTTCCCAATTTCTGTAATTTTAGGAATAGAAGTATGGTTGCTGTTGCTACTGACTCTGCACTTAAAATCACTCAGCTAGTTCTATGCAGTGTTTTGTCATTCTGCCTTCACGCTTATGCTTCATGTAACCAGTTTTGCATAATCTTTGATTGTTTGCTACACATATGATTCTTACATTTACGCTTAGCTAAGTGTAGTAATTTGTTTGTTATGCTAAGCAAAAAACTAGACTCACACTATGGTTTTCAAGTCAGTAACATTCAACAGATTCTAGATCAGAATTACAGTTCAATATTCAACTATACACAGCTACTGTAAGGCCAAGCAAAGCTTTTCTTCTGTTCATTTTAGCTTAGCATTTGCAATATCAAATATTCCTTAAGCCTGTGCAAAACAGCATGGGACCAGAGCCAGATAGTCTATATTAAATTTGTGAAAGATTAGTCAGAGAGGTTTGTACTGATATGCAGTTGCTATCTCTTAGATGCAATTTAACAATTTTGTCTGTAGTCAGCTTATTAAATTTATGTGTAGATAATTATTTTTAAAGAGATATATATTAATATTGACATGCATTTAAATTTTGACAATTACATTAAATGAGTTTTCCCAGGTCATTCTCTATCACAGGAACAAAACTTAGATGATTTATGATGTTTGCATTTCACAAATTAAATTTCTGCCTGTCTCTTGTTATTTACATTACATAAAATTATATAAACTCACATGAATTATCATTTACATTTGCCAGATATGTAGCCAAGCTGTGGCATGCTTGTCGAGAGGTCCAAAATATGGCACCTAAGTTATTCTTAACACTAAACTGGTCAAAATGCTAAAATGAGAATAAAATCAGTTGTATTGTAACCATTAGTGCAGAGGCACCACCACTAATCAGGGGTGCTGTATTTTTGTGTTGTCTTTTAGATTTCATGTTTGTGTGTAGAATGGAGAGGGAACTGAATGCTATCTTACACTTATACTGGAGTTTTTCACAATGTTCCCAACTTTGATCTTCAGAAGTAAGTATTATAGCTGGTAGCAGGGTTTTAAGATGGCAAAAGCATTTTTGCTTGAGAAGAAGCTCGGTGGCATACAGATAAGTGAAGCACTCTCTCTGTATAAATGTGCTGACATGAAAATATGACAGTACCTAGCAGTGTACCTTTTTCCTCTTGCTTTACCAAACCTTTTTCCTCTTGCTTCTCAAATCTTGCAAACAGGTTGAAAAACACTTCTGTGGCCATCATGAAAGTAAATTAGCCATTTTGGTTAGAAGGAATGGCAATCCTGGACACATGGGAAGGAAATCATTGTGTAACTACTTGTATGCACTGTTTGATATATGGCTTTCTATGCAACACTTAGGTTGGGAAATGTCTTATGTGAAGGTAAACTTACTGCATCAAATCTAGAACTGGCAATGCAGGGCAGAGCATAGGACTGGTGGCTAGCTAAGGGAGAACATCAGTTTATATATGGCATAGTAAGGATTTTATAACATGCTGGTGAAGGAAACTAACACTCCAGAAAAGACCTATTGACAGAATTGTATTCAGGGTTACACATATAAAAACAATGTTTGGTGTGTCTTTAAAGATGCAAATTAATTCCCAATTTGGGGGATTTAAAAAACAAAAACAAAAGTAACATATCAAGAAATGAATGTTCTCTGAAGTGGTCAAAAGTATTGACTGAAGCCTACATGGAAGTTATTTATAAGCATGCTATGTGCCAGATGAGAGAAATTGTCTCACAAATGTCATCTAGGATAAAAAGGATGAGGCCAAACCTAGTGACCTGGCTAAAGGACCTTTCAATGAACCTGTAGGAACATTTGAAGTCCAGGAGGTGTGCAGATAAGTGAAAAATCAGATCACAGAGACAGTGACAATAGCTGGTGTCTGGAAGCCTCTCCCAGCAGCAACATTTAAGCTGTAAATTAGTTGAATCACTATGAGAGCTAGAAAGGTATTTGACAGAAGCATCCAGAGAAAGCAACAAAAAGAAATAGAGAAGAACAGCTGTTCTGGCAGTATGCTAGTGTGTCTTCCAAGAATAATAAAGAGCTTGCAAAACACCAGTTTGTGCAATGTTGGATTGTGCTTAAACCAGACAGCCCCTCCATCTGGTTCTCCAGGTGTATGAAATAGCAATGAAAAAGATGCCAAATCCCATCCTCTAGGCTGTTGTGGTTGATCAGTCGTCATTACCTTAAACATCACCAGAGGTAGCTGTAATGCCCAAGAAAATTAAGGATATTTTAGGCCTACAGGAGATTTAATTCACCAGCATTTATAGATAGCTATGCAGTTCCCCAGAGAGTGGATACACTAGGTAAAATACCAGAAATAGGATATGTTAGCAGTTTTGATTTGTTATCATAAAAATAACATGGCATTTGAGGATCAAGAAAAAGTGGTTTGTTTGAGGTAGGCAAAACCCCTTTCAGCTTCATTGGGACACTAGGAATTTTGTACATGATCTACTCTAAGTTTTGTGAACTGAATAAATCCTCATAGCTAGTTTAAAAAAAACCATGAGAGAAACATCAAATAGAAGTATATTCAAACTCTCAAACTCTTAAAGATTCTAGGCTTAAACTTGCAAGGAACACATGTAAGTTGGGAGGAGTTGCCTTACATTCATTGGAAGCATGGGCACTGGGGGTGAGTTAAAGCCTCATCCCAAATCTGTGACTGTTGTAAAAGATTTGGAAGGTTCTTACAGACTTTGTAGCTACAGCTTTTCAGCCTCTTTGGAATCTTCATGAGGTTTACACAGAATTTTCAGAGTGGCTAATGCTAGTACACCAGTTAATTACGAGCAAGTTTTATGGATGAAAGAATACCAGAAAGCTTTTAAAACATTATGCTTAAATTCACAGATCCATCCTGTCCATTCATGAGAACTTCCAAGAAAACTGTTGGTCTGGAATTTTTTAAGAGATTGAGTCAAGAAATGAAGACAAGTAGTTTTTGTAAGTCAAAAATAAAACGAGAGAGAAAACCAAAAAAATGCTATTGATATGAAATATTGGCTGTTTAGGAGGCCCTCAAGGCCTGTCATACAAATTTACTAGATACAGAATTCATTTTACATAGAACACAGTTCTCCAGAGTGCCTCCTTTGAAGAGTGCTCCAGAGGGACATGTGTAGCAATAGATTCACAAACTGCTTAAGTATACAGTCATAGTACACCTGAAACCTGAAAAGCAAGTGAGCTAGCAATGCTACAAGTTCTGTGAAGACAGTGAAAAAAGACTGGTCTTCTGACAATATCTGCCAAGAAAAGACTAAAGAACCAGAGTTATTTTTGACATGCCAACAGGTCTACCAAAGGAGATCCAGACTGTGGAGTTTCTGTACAGTTCAGGATTTCAGGGCTGTCTTGCCAGAAAGCCTACACAAAATACAACTGGAGTATTTTAATGAAGCAACACCATGTGGGGTATGAAAAGGCACTAAGCTGATAGATGTTGAAAGAAGTGTGTGCAATCCTATTTTACCTGTCAATAAAGGAAAATGCCCACAAAGAGAAGTAGAACCATCTAGGAAAACACTTCAGTCCTCAGGAGTTCATACAAACTGGGCATGTCTACACATGCATTAATATGCTGTTGCTACTGTGCATTAAGCTTAGTACCTCCAATATGAGGTACTACATAAATGTGCAATAGCCAGGGCTAATGCATAGTTGCAATGGTGCATGGTCTTTTAGTAATGTTTAATGTGCAGTAGACTAATTCTACTGTGAATTAGTACGTTTTTTGCCTTAACACTCTAAGGCACGGTAGAATTAGTCTATTGTGCATTAAATGACTTGTTTAGATGTGCCCACTGACTTGAAAGTGAAGAGAGCAAGCAATACTTTTATTTGTCTGCTTGGAGTCTTCAGCAGTGAAGACCTGCAAGAGTGGGATCAAAGACATTTATTATTCTGTTTGAATATAATGCAAGTCAGCACACACCTATCTGTTTCTCTGTCTACAAGATTATTTTTTGGACTCCACCAACCCATGCTTACCTATGAATTCATGGGCAGACAACAAAAATTGGTAAGGCTCTCTGAACTGACACAAGCAGGTAATGTGACAGTCTTACATCAGTGACCTAAAGAAGCATTACACAAGGTGGAATGAGACAGAAGCAAGCATATAAGACAAGATATCAAGTAAAAGGAGAATTATGTGCCTGTTTATGAAGGAGTAAAAAATTGGCTGTACAACTTGAAAAAAGCATCCAGGAAGAAACATATCTAAATTTAGTCCTTTTTGAAGGGGATTACCTCTTATAGTAATTTAGCAACTAAATAATTTATCTTGATTGATATCAATTAATATCAAAATGTTTATCCTTTTTAGTGAATCAAGAACAGGTACACTGAATCACTGAAAAAGGAAGGGCAAATAATGAGAGAACTCATCAACTTTTGACAGGGATGTGGAAGAGCATTTGCGATTACACTTGTAGGTTCCTGTGGCTTATAATGGGAGTTCATTTGTGAAAAGCTTTGCACTCACATGTCCTGAGACTTTTAAGACATTTAAAACCTCCAACAGTAAAAGAGACAAGCCCAACTAGGAGGAGATGAACTTGTACTCATTAATAATACAGATATAATTATGAGTGGTATCCCCCATGACTGAAACAGAACTTGAGTTGAATGACTAACCCAGAAGTCTAAATACATGGCAGGCTATCTGGACTACTAGGCACTCCTACAATAAACATATTCTTAAAGTTTTTAAATTGTGTTTGAACTAAGAGGGGAGAGTTGTAATGGTCAGTGGGCACCTCTACATGAGATGCTACATTGCCATGGAGATAAGCTATGGCAACGTAGCTTGTCTCTATGGTGACATAGTGTCAGTGGGCACAAACTGTGACACCAGTGCTACTGCACAGTAACAACAAACTACTGCACAGTAGCTCATTGCTACTGTGCAGTAGGGTCAGAAACAACCCATGTGCTGCTGGAACTGTGCTGTAACAGTGGTTCCTGCTTTAGCAAGTGCTAAATGACTGTGCAGTAATAACTGCACAGTCAGGGGCATGTGTAGACATGCCCAGCAAAAATAAGATATTTTACTCTAAGTATTACTGTATACCATACATTGTATACCATATTTTAATATTATATTGTCTCTGATGGGAGGAGAAGGATAGGGGCTTGAAAACTTTTTCTCTGTGTTCAGTGAACATCACGTTCAAATTAATCTTTTGATTTAGATAGAACAATATTAATACATGCATTTATGGATTGTTCCAAAGTTCATTGAAATAAGTGGAAGCCTGTCTCAGGGCAGGTTTTGGATGTTTTTTTGAAACCTATATTTCAAAACACAAGTTCACATGTTTTGAAACTAACAGAAGGACTTATTTGCTTACAGTAAAGCATCTCATCCTGGTTCAGCAACAGTCTTTGGTGTTTATGAGCTGGATTCTTAGTGACATTAGCTGAAGTTCCACCACTCTGGTCACATCAATATGTTCATTAATATGCAGCAGTTACTGCATATTTAATTTAGTACTTGTATAATCAAGTACTAAATAAATGCTCAGTAACCAGATTTACTGTGCAGTAGCACCGGCGGACACCTTTTTAGTGATGCTACTGCGCAGTAGCCTAAAAATACTGCTCAGTAGCAAATTAGCACTGTCCATACTGTGATTCACTACTGTGCAGTATTATTAGGGTACTGCACAGTTAGTATCTCATGTAGATGTGCCCTCTGAGAAGAAAACAGTCGTCTTTGTCTTATCTGGTAATTACATTCAACAAAGCCTTTTCAGTTCTCTCACAAGCTAATGAGATACTATTAGATTGTTTTCAAGGAAGATTTTATGGAAAATCTATGGTAAACAGTATGATCCCATAACACAAGAATGGTGTATAAGAACCAATAATGAGTTATGTTAATGGTACAGATATCAGATTCTGGCATAGGAAATCAAATTACAACAACTGTAGTGGCTGGACCATATCAAAAGAACAGAAGCAATCCGGACACTGTGGAAAGTGCTCATTGGGGTACCAGACGGGGAAGGGCCAGCTAGACAATCAAGGAAAAGATGGCTAGATGATGTTGTCTGTCAGCCAAGGGTCTATAGTGATTACATTATTATATTCATCATCATCATTGTTTTTGTTGTTGTTGCTGTTATCAGAATCTGGTCAGGAGTAGATTGTTGTTAATAGTAGGAGAACCAGTAGAAATACATGTTGGTGCTAATAGTTTTGATGGGTATCTTCTGCAGTATTGTGACTACTTTGTTGTCCTATTATAACATATACATATACTCTGTATTGAATAACATATAGGTTTTTTATAATTATTGTGATAGTTATCCTATGTATTCAAACATGGATGAGAGAAAAGGCATCTACTCATTTTATTGTTATCCATTGTAACAACTCCAAAGCAATTTGTGTTGGGAGAAGCATATTATAGAATAAGATATAAGACTATCTTTAAGGTATAAAGTAGTGTTTCTCATGTGAGAAAATGAATGAGAGGAATTCTATTTTCAAGCCATGTATCTTGCAAGCATATACTTTACTTGATGCTTTATCCATATAGGTTGTGCAAGAAACCAATGCTGATTTATAGATGTTTTGCAGAACAAAAAATAAGCACATTGTTTTTGGAAAGCAAAATGTAGAAAAAAAGTTGTTTTTTTTCCCCAGAGTCATGGCCAACCATGAGATAAAAAATAAATCCTTCCAGGAAACATTGGGTGCATCTACATGAGATGCTATGTCACTGTAGGGACAAGCTACAGTGATATAGCTTATTGCTATAGCAACGTAGCATCAGCTGCACGAACTGTGTTGCCAATGCCACTGCGCAGTAGCAATGAGCTCATTGCTACTGCACGGTAGGGTCAGAAGTGACCTGTGTGCCTCTGGGACTGGGCAGTAACAGTAGTTACTGTGCAGTCATCTAGTACTAGCTGTTAGCATGTACTAAATGACTGTGCAGTAACAACTACGCAGTTGGGGGCATGTGTAGATGAGTCCACCATGGGTGAAGCAGCAGGAACTGTTTGGTATGGCCTGATAGCAACAAGGCTAGGCCACAGACCCTTTGTAGGGCAGTAGCAGGACTGTTGCATCTTGTACTGTAAATAATTCTTTATATAAGTTCCTGTCAAAAATAAAGTCTTGTTTCCACTCTACAAGTCTCATCAAGATACTACTAATATCAACTGCATGCAGAAGCTCACTTGCCCTCAGCCAGCTAAAAGCTAATGCTTCACCAGTGGACATGAGAAGGTTAACTTGGACTTTACTCCTGCCCTTGCCAGCCCCAGGGAAAAGTGGACAGACATGTTGGTGAGCATGAAACTGTGTCTACTTGCTCTGTTCTACCCTGCTTCTATTCCAACAAAGACAAATCTGGCTCCCTGCTTAACATATGAACCCAAATTTTGTAACATAGATTTTGGGGAAAATATGTGCCTTGTGAATTAATATCATAGATTACAAGGACAGTTTACATGAAGATCTTGTTACAGGTATGCGGTAGAATTATAAAATAGTGACATCCTTTTTTGTATATTTTTATGGTCTCTGTCACGGCAAAGTCCCACAGGAGGGCCTTGATCTCCCTGAGGTCCCTCTCACTGTGTCAAGTCCGGCCCAAGGGCACCTTCTTATTCTCGCCCGCCACGTCTTTGATGTTCAGTAAGTTTGGGAGGCTGCCTTACACCTCCTTGGGCATGGCTAATTGGGACCTCCGTCCCCGTGGTCCCCATGTTCTCCTGGACCCCCCCGGGGGTCTTCGTGTACGACGGGTGCTCCCCAGGCACCCTAGCCTTAGGGCCATGAGTGGCTCCTACCAACCCCTAATACCACGCTCCAAGCCTCGCTGATGGGATAGACGCTAGTATGTCTCTCTATATGTACATGGCCCGTCTCTCAGGCCTCCTCTATGTACTCTTGCCCCGCTCTCTGGGGCCTCCTCTTCTGGGCTGCCCTTTCTTGGGCTCTCCGAGCCCACTCGAGGCCTCCCTGTAACGTTGCCCCTCTCTGGGGCCTTCTCTGTAGTGTCGCCTCCTGTCTGGTGCCTTTGCAATAGTGCCCCCTCCTGGGGCTTTCCCTGTAATGTTGCCTGAACTCGGGCTTCTAAAATACAGCCCCCCATCTGGGGCTCTCTGAGCCCACTCTGGGGACTTCTCGGCAATGCCCCCTGACTCTCGGGCCCACCGCACTGCTACCCCCTTCTCCCAGGGCTCACCGCACCACTACCCCCTCTCACCGGGGGCCACCGCAGCAATCCACCCTGCTCCGGGGTTTTCCGCAGCACTAGCCCTGTTTGAGAGGCTCACTGCGCCCGCACTGGGCTTCCTGATAATATGGCCCCCTCTCTGGGGCTTGCTGTACCCCTACTGGGCTTCCTAATAATATGGCCCCCTCTCTGGGGCTGGGGTCTACGTACCCCACAAGTTGCATCCTCACTGGCGCCGGGGTTCCCATACCACTGGGGTTCCCCCTTGAGAACACTGCACCCTCACTGGCGCTGAGCCCTCACTGGTGCCGGGGTTCCCATACCACTGGGGTTCCCCCCTTTATGAGGATACTGCACCCTGACTGGCGCTAGGGCCCCCACACCACCGTGGGGCCCTTTATGAGGCCTCCTCCAACCCCTATAGCCTCACCCAAACCACCGGTGTAATATCAGAAGCAAACATAAACTCGAGCCTCCTGGCTATAACTCAACTCAAAGCCATCTGGCTAAACCATGGTGCTCAAACCTCTCAGAGCTGCCATCCTTCACTCAGCTAGAGCAGTTCTTACAATGCTCGCATTTGTTGCCCCGGCAAACCGCAGCTGTGCTTGTTATGTTCTGCCAGGGCTCTCTCTCCCTGGCAGTTTCCACTCTCTAGGAGCAGAGCACTGAGGTGCCCTGCGACAGTCTCCCAAAATCATACACAAATAAAACATATTTATAACTCTTTTAATATTGCTGATAGTAGCAAAATGTCCCTTTTAGCTGAATTAATTTTTGATTTCAACAACGACAGTAAAAATGAAGTCAACTAATGAGATACAAATTAATCTTCTATTTGAAAGCGTGTGAAAGTGCATGCATAACCTCTTCCTTCATTTCAATTTATTTTCTAATAGTGTGTTTTTATTCAAATTATTTGTCTCTGATTTTAACTTGCTGTGTAGTACAGTATTAATGATAATTAATATAAAAAATTGACATAAAATAATATATTTGACCATGACACTCAAGTATAGTAGACATACAAAATAAAATCAAGATATCTTGCCAGGAAGAAGTAAACCATTAATGCTGCACTTTTGTTCACACATTTAGTTTTGTGCCCCCTACTTCCATTTTCCCTGGCTGACCTGGGTCTGACAGGGTGTCCTTCCAGGGATGGCCATGAAACCCCTTGATTCCCTTCAGCCCTTAGTTTGTGGACAATCATGCCTTCAGTCTCCTGCCATGCCTTGATGTCTTGTATTTTTATATAAGGGAGACTGCCCAGCGCTCCCCAAATTGTTCTCTCAAATGACCACGAGGTGCCCATGACCACTGCCTTACGGACTAATTGCATGGCTCCATTCCACCCCTACACCATGCCCCATGCCTCACAGATGGCATTTTTCTTAATGTTCTCTTCCACTTAGCCACTCCCCTGGGGCTCCAGGACCCTTTCTGGTCCCACAATCTCAGCCCCTCAATAGGCATCTGGACCGTAGCTGGTCCCACACTCAGCCCCTCAAACTTGGCTCTGGACCCCTCCCTGAGACCCTGGGAACCTCCTGTTCCCCTTAGTTCCTCCCCAAACCTCCAGAGTGATTCTTGCTGTACCCTCCAAGGTGACCTTCTGGAGCCGCAACCATCCTGCTGAGATGGTGTTCTCTCAGTGTAGTATTGCAGTGATTATAATTGCATTAATTGCTTATCTTGTTATTGATTATAATTGTTTTAACTGTTTATTTTGTTATTTCTCATTTTACATAAGGAAAAGATTTGACTATTAAGATAAAGTTAATATTTGGAACTAACCATCTATTTTAAATTTCTTATTGCTTAGCATAACATGTATTTGACATTGGTTTTGTGATTTTAGACATGTTTAACTCATGATTTTAGAACTTAAATTTAGTATAAAGAAAATGCTTGTGTAAGGGTTTGTGGTATGTCTAGTGTGTGTGGATATGTGTGGTTTATGTGGAAAGAGGTAACAAAAGAATAAATGATGGACATATGTGCCAGCAACACAGAAAGATAGGCCTCTTGCAGCAGGTGAAAATAGCCTTCTGTGGTTTAATGGTTAAGAGCTGCAGCAACTTAGAGTAGGCAGTAAAGGATTAACAAACACTAAATCATGCTCCATTCTGATGGCTGAAGACTGCAAGTGATGGCTCCTGAAGATTACAGACCACAAAGCCAGAAGGTCACAACCTACCAATCCCAGCCTGCTGACAGGACAAGAAGGATGGCCTTCATGTCTGACTCAGCAGAATCCATAGGCTGGTCCTCAGTGGAATCCATAGGCTCTATGAACAGCTATTACTATAAAGAATGAACACAAAGACAAGGCTTTGGCTCTCTTCCACCTGCAAGAAGGAGCTTTGTGCATGTCCAACAAGACCTGACTCCAACTCTCTTGGTCAGGATGGCTGGCCACCAGACTGACCTTGAGCAACTTTGAAACTTGGTAACACCTTAACTTTTGCAGGACTGTGTAACTTCTGTGTGTGTGTTTGTGCTTGTCTCTTTTGAATGAATGGATGGATGAATGAATGAGTGAATGAGTATGTATGGGAAGGAGTGAAGCAAATAACCACATTGTTCTCTATTCTTTTCATATTGCATGTTTTATGTTTTATGTTCCAATAAATGCGGCATTGTGCTTTATCCCTTGATAAGATTCCAGCTTGTTTTTATTTCACACTGTACACCCTGTGCGCACAACATCAGTATGCTCCCAGGTGTTACTGCTGGCTCATCTCAGGGCCTGAGATTATATCCTACCCAAGCCCAGGCTTCCTCCAGGGTCAGATGACTCCATAATCAAGTCTGGCCACATCTGCAGACTGGCTCAGCATTAGCCCTCCTGCTTCTTAAACTGGCAGGAGCACCAAGCCTCCTGTCACCAGAGCACCAAGAGGGAGCCCCAGAACCACTCCACTTACCTCATTGGGCCTGACAGGCAGAGGGGTAGCTGCAGACTGCGGCTCCATCTGGGACAGGGACAGTGATGGGCAGGTTCTTCTTTCCTGCTCACTCCCTCTGGGGCTCCCTTGCTGGCTGAGAGTAGATGCTGGAAGGGGGTATACAACCAATGCAACTAGAAGTAGTGTAGCACTGAGGTGCCACAAGCAGTTTAATTAACTCTGCCTCTGAGAAGAGCTAATTAGTCCACGTGCAATGCCATGTTGATGCAGCTGTTCTCCTTTTTGTTCAGGAGATAGCCTGTTCACAGGTAGTTTGGACAGCTGTGCATTTCTTGTCTCCCAAAAAGGAGCCTATATAGTTGCATTAGCATGGTGCTGTGGCCAAGTTAATTAGTTCTGCCTCTCAGCAGAGATAAACTAGCCAACTGGCAATGCTGCACTGTGACTCTATAGTACTCCCATTTGTGAGTATGCACACATGAAGTAGGAACGCATCTCAGAATAATATCCTCTGGTACCCTAGGAGTATTGGGTGAATGGTGGAATAGTTTAGCCAACCATTTTTTTTTCCCTTCCCCAGTTGAAAACTACTGACTTATAGCAGACAAAATAAAAACGGTGTTAAATAGTTGTAGTATTTGGAAAGAAATGCCACACTGCAAGCAAAGGAAGGGAAAGCAAGTTCCTTTCTACAAGGTTGATTAAAAAGAAATTTCACATGTTTGAAACTCTCAGGGAATAGGGATTAGGAATTCTGGAAATACTTTTTTACTTCAACAGAAATGAATGTATACTCTTTATCTAAGGGTATCACAGTACTACTGCAGGAACATGTAGAGATACCCAAGCTAGCTCAGGTAACAATAGTCATATAGTTGCATTGGTCCTGGTGGAATGCTGTACTAATTAGTACTGCAAAGAAATAAAGGATATTGACAGGAAGGGTGTGCTGTGCTGACACTGCTATACCACTTTCAGTACCTGAGCTCATTCATATCTGGTTCAGGTATCCAAATGCGGTACAGAATTGATGTATTCTACTTTAATTATAGAGTATCCTATCTGCTATTTTTTTCTTTTTGTAATCACTGTTACCAATAGGGGACTTGATAAACTTGATTGGGAGACTCCTCTTCCCTCCAAAAAGGTTCATACAACTCTTGAACAAATCAATTGTGAAATCTTCCAACTCCTAACATGCACTGGCTATGCTTAAAAAATGTGTACCATTTTGAAATATTCACTTTTCCAGTATAATTTCCTACTATCTAGACAAGAAATATAGCTGAAATGCTAATCTATTTCAAAACAGTTGGAGTTTTTGTGTGGCCACTGTATGGGTTTTAGAAGTCTGCCTGGAGCTGAATTCATCTAACTTCATACAAATATTCACCTCACCTAAGGCGTGCCTTTCTTTTTGAACTGAATATTCTGTTCTAAAGGAGAATCATAAGCAAAACTCCTTTTGGCAAATTCACTTGCAACAGCAGGATAGGATAAATAATTAAAAACTGGTATTGTAATCTAAAATTTCTACCTGAATGGAACAGCACATTTAAAAGATATGAAAGGAATATTACTTTGATATTTCAACAGTATTTTGTGCAAAGACAATGTCAACAGATAGTTAAGATGAAAGGAAACATTTCTTGTGAGCTACTCTAAAGTTTTATGTCCAAAGGACTCTGCATGGGATCCCATCCAAACTGTACTGAACTAACTTACAAAGAAGGTATTTTTTTAAGATTTAGACAATGTCATTTTAGGATCTACTCTGCTAGCACTAGAGTGATTATACTCTGTATAAATTTATATATATTAAAAAAAAAATATATATATATATATTTGCTTCAGGTGGTATCATCTGTCTGTCAAGGCTGGCAGGTGAAGGTAAAAACTAACTGTTGGAGAGAAAAAAAAAAGACCCTATCTTGAGGAAAGCTATATATACATATTTTAAGTGAAATTTAGGGGATATTTTATTTAACATCTAAACATCATCCATGTCCTCCTTTCTGCACTCCACACATGTTATCATTTTCCTTCCTCCTCAGAAATAATAAATTTGGTGGATTTGAGGTTAAAGGGTTGTAAATGTGCAGGTTATTAAAACTGATTGATTGATTTTTATTTTAAACAGTGTCCATCTTATGTTTGAGGCACACATAAAATGGTGTAAAATTTAAAACAAAGATGATATATCTTTCTTGCTTCTTAATGCCAAGATTTTAAGTTATGTGCTCTTTGATAAATGCTACCTAAAAGATGTTCAATATTTTTTTCTTAACTTAGTTGCCACAATAGTGTTAATTTTGTTGACTTTTCTAGCAGGACTTCATACACTTGCTATACTTAGTTTAGTTTCTTCTCTTACATGTGATTTATTATTGGATGCCTATATTTTGTCTTTTGAAAGCACGTGCACTCGTAATCATTTCAAAAGCTCACAAAAATAAATGAAAAAAAGAACAACAAATCAGGTCAAGGTCTAAGAAAAATAAATTCTCCTACATACCACAAATTATCCTACTTTCTTCCCTGATATGCACAGATCTCTACAGAGAGTACCCTGGCTATTTTGAATACTTATTCATTCATTGGATAATTTCAGATTTCCCTTCTTTTTCTATGTATCTTTTTACCCATTTGTTCATTTCGAATTTACATCTACTCACAGACCCTCAGCCAGTTATTTGTAGATCCACTGCCTCCTTGTCTTAAATACATAGAGATTCACTCACTCGCTTCTGATCAGTACTCACTTTCCCTGAGATTGAAGAAGAACCTGGATTTTGATGAGAACTGAGATTGAAGATTTTGGCAGAAAAGATTCCACTGGAGCACACAGACTTTAGGGAAAAGTCACAGAAGTCAAGAGGATTAAAAGCAATTTTGGTTTGGGACAGGAGTGGAAAACTTACAAGAAAGTAATTACCAGGGATCCTAGTTTTCTCTGGTTGAAAAAAATCCCCAATTTTCGGTTAAAAAAAGTAACCCCAAATCCAATTTTTTTTGTGATTAAAATGAAACACCACTATATATAGATAAAAAAACCACCACTATATATATATCTATATGTTAGTGGTGTTGCATTTCAGTCACAGAAAGATGTGGATTTGGTCTGACATTTTTTTAAACTGAAAATTGGGGATTTTTTTTTAATCAGAGAAAACTACGATCCCTGGCCATTGCTCACCTGACAGAACGAAATAACGTCTAGATGTGATGTGTTGGAAATGTGGACAAGGTATCTGCTGAGGAGAATATCTTAGAAGTACAGTGCCTAAAAACAAAGGGAATTGTGACCATATCAGGAATAGAAGGGAAAGTTAGCTGTTTGGGAAGGGGCCTTGGCGTAGAAGAACTGGGAATTTTAAGGACAGAAAGTTGAGTTGGATGCTGGTCTAAGCCCAGATAGGGGAAGCCTTGAAGTGAAAGGGGTTCCTGGAGAAGTTCATCTACAGCAGGCTAGAAGTGACTCTCCCTTCCTAAAAAGGTGACAGAATTTGGGAAGCAGCAGCAGAACATTCTCTAGTTCAGTCAATCAGCAACTGTCATTCAAATACATCCTGGGGAGAAGCATATATTCCTAGACTCAGAAGGCGAAGTTGTGCTTTTCTTTTATTATTGTTATTATTTAATTTTTTTTTAAGCAAACTAGCTTGGGCTACTGGGGCAGCTTCTACAAACTGGGAAACGGGGATGTTCTTGGTAAAACTTCATAAAGAGTGATAAGTCCTATCCATTTATTTTGGGCTGAATCCTGCCTCCCTTATGTACATTTAGCAGTTCCACTGGAATGAACTGTAAGGTATAAAACAGAAAGTCCCCAATAGTGGCATAGCACATTTATTGCTCACTGCAGGATATTCTCTGTCTTCTGAATAGTGAACATTATAGCTACCTGATGAATAATAGTGAACAATACTATTCCCCACCTCTCCACCTTTCCTTCCCTCCTTCCCACCCAGACTTCTGCTAATCTACGTTACTTTGTATTCTGCTTCCAATGTTTGAACTGCCTTTAAAATCAAATGGCTTGTTATGGACTATCTATACTTATTCTCCACATCACACAGCAAAATGTTTGAAGTAAAGTAAATCTTTTTTAAAATTATTACTATTTTCAGTGCTTGTCTTTTTTTTCAAGGGTGTCTGAAGTCCTGTTGTGCTCTATGCAAAGGCAGCAAAAATATGATCTCTGACCTGTATAGTTTGAATTTAAAACAAGATGCAGCTAAGAAGTGAATGGCTGGAAGGAGAATGAGAGTGTGTTAATAAGGGTTGGATTCTGTTTACCTTTGTGTGTCTACATAGCAGTTTTCTAGCCATGTAAGTTTTAGTTTTGGTTCTTATATGCAGGTAGCAATTCTCCTTCCTCCCACAGTGTGAACATGTGTGTATAGCCTGAAAACACATTAGGGTTACCCACTGGCCTGGTATAGGTCTTAAATCTGGAAATCTGTCAGGAGTGGAGGAAGACCCTCACATGTTTTAACCCCAATTGCTGAGTGGTTAGGCTACTTGCCCAGAAAGCCAGATACTCAGGTTCTACCCCTCCTTGCCCTACTTCCCCCACTCCTCCCCAGCGATACAGTTTGACCCTGCATCTTTTGCTTTTCAGTAAATAGCACACACCAACTGCAGAGGCTTCCTCGGCCTGACAAAGGGTTTTTAAACCCGAACGCTTGCTAAGAATTTTTTTTTCCCCAGCTATTTAACTTGTTCTTGTAGCAAAACCCCCAGTTTTTCTTTTTTTTTAATTTATTTTAAAACGCATTCCCTCCGCTTCCCCAACCATTTCTGACTTTCTCTCCCTTTCTATTCCCTATAGATAAGTATAAGTGAGCTCAGACTTAGGATAAGCTTTAAACATGTTTATTTTGGTAGCAAGTTTTTGGTTTTGGATATCCACTGTTTTGTATTGTATAATTATTGGGTTTGTATTGATTTTTACGGTTGTATATTGTTTTATTATCATTTTCATATTGATTTTTATTGTTTCATATGGATATTGTATGGTTTAGGCCTGTGTTTGTAAGTGAACCAAAGCCATGTCAAGTTTCCATTTTATATGTCAAGCCTCCATCTTGTGTCCTCTGCCTGGGCATCCCATGTTGCAACAATATGAATCATTGTTCCCCTCCCATGTAAATTGGTTCCCGGATGAATGAGAATAATTGGGAATGATTGAAACACAATGGTAGCAGGCCTCTACTGAATGGCCTGTAATGACTGGGCCATCACCTCACATTGATTCATCCAGGAACCACGGAACTCACACAGGAACAGAGACAAGAACACAGCATTTGAAAGACAAAAGACCCCACCATTGTGGGCAAAATTGTACCCCACCATTACAGGCACCCGAAACTGCACATCCCTGCATGGAGCACACATGCTCAGTACGCCAGGGGTTGACCTTTGCCTGGGCATGCCTCCTGTCACTAGGCTTACACAAGGTCTGCCCCTATAAAAAGGGGCAGTGAAGACAGACCCAGTGGGACGCCCTCTCCATCTGGACTAGCACCATACCACACCACCTGTCCACCCAGAGGCCCTGCCAGTGACCCCACTCTAGACAACACCTACTGGACAACGACCCCTTTCCACCCTGGATAGGTAGATATCACGCCCCGCCTTCAACCAAGGACTTGGACTCTGCTTCTCTTCCCCACCTAGACTTCAGCCCTTCCACTGAGCCTCTCTAACCCCTGCTGCCATTGTATGTGTGTGTGTGTGTGGGGGGGGGGGTGCAGGGGTGCAAGGGAACCAATAAGGCATTGTGTTACCATCTCCCCTGTTCAATAAAACCACTGTCATTTGCAACCCCGAGTTGGGTCATGTTTTACTGAATCCCAGCCCCTTCCTTATCTTAAATTCCAGCCTTATTCTCTCTCTCTCAGCTCCAGCCCAGCCCACCACTAGTTTCCTGATCTCCTTTCAATTCCTACTGCCTTTTTCCTGGGACTTTCTGCTGTCTTTCTCTGCTTTCCCACTGCCCTTGCCACCTTTCAGTCTCTCCTGCTGCTTTTCCTGTGATTTCCTGCTGCCTGTCTCTGTTTTCAGGTTTCCCCCACACCTTCTGTAGTCCTTCCTCCCACCCCTATAGCTTCCCAGCTCCTCATGGCTGTCCTGCAATTTTCTCCAGCAGCTGGAGCCTTTCTCCAGCTCCCAGCACCTACTGCCACTCCCTGCAACTTCTCTAGCTGCCCCGGAGCCATCCTCTGGCTCCTCAAACCCACAGCCCCTCTTTAACACCCACACGTTCCCTTAGTCCCATTTTCCCTCTCCAGCATCTACTTTTTCAGCTCCCCCATAGCACTGGCTCCAGTCCCAGCCTCTGTGCTGGCATGGCTCCCCTGTTCTGTAGGCTTTGGGCATTGTCTTTTAATCAATTAAGATCAATTAACCTAAAGTTACCCCTGAGCCTCAGTTCTTCAACCCAGGCCCCTCTAGTGTACTGGTTCTAATCCTGGTTCTGGCAACTTTCACTCCCTACACTTTAACTCTCTCTCTCTCTCACCTGAACCTTCCCCCAAGTATCCCAGGTACCCCAAAGCACACACATACACACAGTACCATCCAAGTTAGGAGCTTACCTGTGTGTATGTGTAGGTGTGTTGTATGTGCGTGAACTGGTGAGTGTGTGTATATATATATATATATATATATATGGCATTGTGTGAATGATATACAAATTAGTGATCTGTGTCTAACTTCTGGGGTGTATAGTGTATGTGCTTGAATTGGTGATAGGTATGCATGTGCCTAGGCTGGTTTGGATGTGTACGTGCCTGAGCTGGTAGTGTGCGTGTGTATATACCTAATTGATTTGTGTGTTTGTATATGTGCAATTATGTCACACCCTCCTGTCTAACAGCACAATATTGAGATCCTGAGAGTTGGCCTGACCCCACAGGGCAACAGTCTAATAAAAGATATCAGACTCACCCAAAGATCCTTGTATGCCTATGTACTTAGACCAACATGGCTACAGCCTAAACCCCTGTAACACAGTTTAGGCATTTTACAGGGCCTTCTTCAGCCCTGCTTTTGAGTCTGAAGTCCTTAATCTAATAGTCACTGGATAATGTAAGTGAAGAGGAATACAAAGAAGGGAAGTGGGAGGGGTGGAGGGAGAGTTTCAGGCCTATTGGGAGCAAGGCTTCAGGCTAGAACCCAAAACTTGTTCCCTTCCAGAGAGGCATCTCTTCCATGAAGGGATCCCTTTTCACTGAGAAGCATCTCCCCCTCATTTTCTGGCTCCTAGCCTTCCATATCTCCTTCTTTTGGCATCCTGGGGGCCCAGCCTCAAAAGGAAGGTTGGAAGGGGGACTGGGTAATGCCCAACCTGTGGCACGATGACTAGAGTATTGTGTTGGGACATCAGTGATGTGGTGTCAAACCCCCTCAAGGTAAGAGGTCCTAGAACTAGGGCCCCTGACTACCTGAGCAAGTGCCCTAATCACTCAGTTATTAAGACTAAAACTTAAGTGGGGCCACCTTCTTCAGAGTCCATGGTTTTCTACCATGCTGTGTTTCCAGGGCTATATGCAAGTAGTCATCCAAAATGAGTATGTAGATAGCTAACTGTGCATACTCTATGTGTATACTTTTATGTATTCACACTTCAGAGGAAGTGCAAAAAACATCATTTACATGACTGGACACATAGGGTGCCTGTACACAATCATGGAGGCTGCTCCAATGTGCTGTAATTACATGTAGTAATTACTGTGTTTCAGCAACCTCCTGCATCTTGTGTATCAGCATCCCTGTGGTTCAAAATGGTGGCAGGGCACTTGAACTAAAGCTTGTCAAATGAGTTTTAGTTCAAGTGCCCCTGCTGCCATTTTGAACCACAGGGACACTGATAGATGAGACACTGTGGCACTTTAATTAGAGCGGCTGTAATTAAAACACCGCCCCCCACTCCCCCATGCCTGGAGCATGTGTAAAAGTGCTGCTAAAGAGAAATAGACTTCCCACCATGAGAGTATGTGACTGTACAAATTATCTATATGTACGACTAAACTCCTAATATCCTTCAGTTGTATCTAGCCACTTTTAAGTGGCAGTTATCTGTTGGAAAAGGGTCTTGGAAAAGGATTTTGGAAGAGACAGGGTTTGAATTTTAAATAATACTTTTGAGATAGCATTCTGGTGATGATATGGTGAAGAAGCATTATAGTGGGAGAAGTGCTCAGAAGAAAAATGGAGAGTGACACTGTTATCAATTATCAATACAATTATCAAAATCTTTTTTTGTCTAACAAATTCCCTTATGAGCTATAGTCTACCTACTTTGTATCTGTCTTTTGAGACTCCATTAAGTGTTCATGATATACCTTTTCTTCAGTACTTTAATTGTATTTGCAATTATATTGAATATACTGTAGAGCATAAATCCTTTAAGGCTGATGATGATTCATGTTTCAAGTAATGTACTGTTTTCTTAGCAGAGAAGCAAAGAGAGCCTGGCATCAGCTAAGTGATTATTTGTCAGCCTGCCAAAATGACAATGTATTATCTGCTTTGGTATATCCTAATGATGTAAATGGATTTCAAAAAGTTAGATAAATGTGTTTTAATTCACAAAGATTTACCATTTTTTTCCAGCTTTTTCCAGTGTGCTTATTCACTTCATGATTTACCAAGGACCTCTGAAATGCATTCTGTGTTTGGTTCCTTAGCAGCTATTTCTTCTCATTATGATTTGACTTTTCACACAGGTGTTCAGTGAAACAAATTTTACACTGAATGGTTTTACTTACAACCTTACAATTTTTTTCAAATTTCTCATTTTGTATCCCTGACAGAATTTCTTTTTTTAGCATAATTCTGTAATGTGCTGAGCACCTTCAAGTTGCTTAAAGATGAGATTCTGCCACTCTTACTCCTGTTGAAAAATAGTATTGTCTCATTATGATGAATAGATTGATTTTGGGCAGTGTTTTACTTTCCTGTGTTAGTATTAGATTCGGGCATACACTGAGGCCATTTGACAACTCTGGAAAACATTCAGTACTTGCAGACTGAGTTGTCCTTTCATCACCAAACTACCAGAGCAGCTCCAGTCTTTTACATATTTATCTTCAACCCCCACTCCTGTGACAAGTATTGCTATAATCTCCATTTTACGGATGAAAGGACTGATACAGAGATGCTAATGGCCAGATCTAAAACAAACAAGCAAACAAAGACAAGTCGAATTTAGAAAGCGTGCCTCTTGTGAACAATTACTTATCAGTTAAAGGACTCCCTGAAAATACTTAATGTAAAAATCAGAAATAAAAAAAAGGATAAAAATACAAAAAGGATTTTTATCATACAGACGAGATTCAAGGTCCTTTTCCTAGGTGAACACTCTAACCACTAGAATTACTCTCCCTCTTGTGATTATGCTCTCTCTAGCCCAATGGATCCTGAACTGTTTTTCCTGCATAGTGGAAAAACTTCAACTGTAGGGGTGGAGAATAAATTGTCTATAGCCTGGTGACTATTGTAGTGCCCCAAAAGATGTAAGGTTAGAGTTTGAATTGTCTCTGCTCTGAAGATGTGACATAATAGTCCTTATGGGAATAGGCTATAATATTACAACTCATTGTATAACCATGTGGAAGGATTTGTGAAAATAGATAATAAAACATGATAAATCTTTAGGGCCTATGAGAGAGAAGTGGCTAAAATTAATAGCTTCATTCTACTCTTCATTCCTCCCCCTTTACTTTGCTGCACAAAAACCATTCCATAGATTTCAATAGACTGCTGTGCTGAAGACAATCTTCAATCTTACAGGATATCTAGCAATAAAGTTCAATGAAGTTTTATAATTACTGTACCAAGAGAGACAGAAGTATGTGGTGAAAACTTGTTGACAGCCAAAAGGTTAGTTAGGCCAGTCTATATGGAGCTAACATCCATGGGAATGAATTTCTCCTTATTGATCTGTATTCATACTTGGACATATTTATGATTCTTCTTCGGAATGAGTCATCACTTTGCTACTGGGCAACCTTTCTTGGAAGCAATTCAAATGTTACACAGTTAGCATAGCAGGGCCTATATGTGGTTAACAGCTCTTGTTCCCATTAGGAAGTGCAGCATGACCTTTTATGCTTCTAGAAATCTAACATTAAATATGTGATACTTTTGTTTAAACTACTGTCCATCAAAATAGCAAGCTGATAATCAACTTAGTAATGAAAAAAGCCAACACTTTGCAGATTTTCTTCTTTAAACAGTTCTTTTCTTAACCTTGAGAAACAACACATTCATGTAATATTAAATGAAAAATAAAAAACTACTTTGCATTCTCAACTTACATGGTCACAGCATGGCAGACAGAAGTTTCCCTCCCCGTCACTTTTTGCAGCCCATATAAAGACTACCCATATTCTTAGCTCCTACTCTCAGAGCCTGGGTGATGATATTGAAATGCTATTTTTAGGGGAAACCTAATGAAAAAGGAGACAGGAGGGATGAGGAGTACACAAAGTCATATCTTTTGCCTGTTTTCACATGTATCAATCAGCTCTACCAACATAATAGTCTCTCCTCTACTATTACTAGGTAGTTTTGCTGAGGCATTCTAAGTGTTTCCAAAGCAGCTCTTGGACTAGTTCTGCACTGTCCTAAGTATAGCTTTGTGGCTAAAAGAAACAGTTTAACCATATTCCAATTTAACAGTTTCCAATTTAACAATTTAACTTCAAATGTATTTTCCATTGCTTAAATGAGAGTATATTTTGCCATTCTTTCCCATTTTGGATAGTGATTTAATCAATGGAACTGCACGTGGAGATTTTACTTCTGACTTAGAAGGTACCATACAGTGTGAGCAAGGTTTTCAGAATTTTTCTCCCAACAGCCAGATTCACTCCCTGTGTGTATGTGCTGAATTTGGTCAATTCTAATTTAAATTTTAAACTTCATAAAAATGGTAATTTATTTACTAATGTGAATCCATTAGAACAGAAAATCAACGTTTCAGCTCTGTCCTTTTTCAAGGTTACTGAGAGCTGTTGATTTTATATCCTAATGCATTCCTGAAAGTAATTAAAACATTCTTTTTATGAAAATCAAGATTTAAAAGAAAATTATTTGAGTAATTACTTTTTCTGATGAGTGCAATCTGTGCTTTTTCATTGTCAGGAATAAATGGAGCTGATACTGCTGGGGTATGGAGGACACCTGGTGTGTCAGCAGCACCTACATTTACCTAAAACAAAAATTAAGACTTGGAAAAGATATCATATCTGTGCTATAATCCCTGGTTTGGGATTAAACACAGTGTCCTGGACACTATCTAATACCGATCCTGATCTTATTTACTATTTTAATATAGGTCCAGATCTTTTTATGTAATACAGTTGCAATGGCAGTAAATCCCCCAACATTCACCCTGCCACTTTTTGGTACGGTCTCTTTGTGGGACACAGGGAATGGAGGCAGAAGTGGGTGACAAAGAGCAGAAAGTGGGGTAGATCACTGTTTTATTCCCTATCACACACCCAGCAGGTACATAAAAATAAGTTGTATGCTTTGGCTAGTTACAGACATTCAAAAAGCCTGAGGTGGAATCCATCTAGGTTACATGGTGTAGTCTAAGTGCCCTAGCTTAGATCAGGAGTGAACAGAACACACATTTGCCCTTTCTTGGGGAAGGGGGCAGCTCACAGGCTGCCAGCACTGGCCAAGGTGAGCAGGTTGGGGGCACTCCTGCATGCCTCGCAGTGGTCTCCCCAAGATGCCAGACAGCTGAGCACCACTGAATACAACTGAGAAGTCGAGCCACCCCTGATTGGCTGCCTGGTAAGCATACCTCCACACTATCATGTCATCTGTCAGCTGCAGGCAGTCAGCAAAGGGAGGCATGCTTGCTCCAGGACCCATAAGCTGTAACTGCTCTGGGAAAGGCATGGAGGATTCCTCTCCCTCCCTCCTTCCCCACCAAAGATCCAGCACAGAGTTTTTGGCTGAAGCCCCTTTCCCTGCAGCTGTGGGGTTCCAGTCCCTGGGGAGGGCAGGGGGGTAGGTATGTGCCTCTGCCTTGTGCCTGCAGCACCTGGCAGAGGCAATTCTAGCACTAAAACTAGGGGAGAGTAATTAGTCCCCGTTCAACAATGCAGCAGGCTGAGCTGGTAACCACCTCTCCCCGACCTTCTGGAAAATAGTGCCACAGAAAGTATTGGTGCGGGGGTTGGCAGAAACAAAGGTGGATCCACAACTGAGCCCGGTTGGGTGAGTCCAGGGAGCAGAGCTGCGCTGCTGTACCAGGGGCTGTCAAAAGACACTAGGAAAGGCTCAGGCATACACACACTCATTGCATGCTCCCCAGATCAGGGCATTAACTTGGGACTCTCCAGGCTGCTGCCATGCACTATAGGGAGCTGGGGACCCCCAAGATGCACCAAAGGTATGAGGGGGTGAGCAGCTGCCCAGAGTTTGTTGCAGGGGGGAGCAGCACTCACCTGGCCCCATCTGGGATTTTGTCCTCTGTTCCATTGATTCATTCTGTTCCTGGGTGCTACCACCACTAAGGTCAGGGGAGGGGAGTTGGTGGTGCTGCTAATGCTGCTGATGCTGATGCTGGTGAGGCTGCTGAGATCAGGCTGGAAGTGGACTCACCTGAGATGAGCCAGCCCAGCCAGCAGCAGTCAATGCTCAAGCCAGAGGCAGGGCTGGGTGGGGGCTCACCTGGCTCCCTGGGTTGTGGCCTCTGTTCTTACACTGGACTCTCCTATGGTTGCCCCCCATCCCCCTCACATTTCCCAGGGACTAGATCCCCATGGCTTCAGGGGAAGCGGCTTCAGCTGGGAACTTGACTCTGACTTAAGCGGGGGGGGGGCGGGGGGAAATCCTCTGAGCTCGACCCAGAGCTGTTCCAGCATATGGGTCCAGGTCTTGGACGGAACTGGGACAGGGGTGCACTGCTGGCACTGCCTCCCGCCTGGCAGCTCATAAGTCCCACTCCCCGGCTCTGCATCTGTCCTGTGTGGGGCTGACAGCCGGCTGGAGGCAGGAAGCAGGGCTGGAGACAGAGGCTTTCCTAACTTGACTCTGTGATAGTCTGGGGGTGGGAGCCACTGAGCACTTGGCAGGAGTAGCCAACTGTGGGACAAGTTTCAGGGTGCCTCCATGTGAGTGGCAGGGGGCAGGGGGGGAGGAGAGGGGGCTAATGGAGACCTGCAAATGAGCCTGGGATACTGGTGGATGGCAACTTAACCTAATTTGCATAATCTTAAATGTATATCAATCCAGGACTATCTTAGACTGAGTTCCATCATTTTTACTTTAGTCTGTGTGCCCCAAACTTCTGTACAGTTTTGAGTTTGATTCAATTTCTGATAAATTAGTCCAGATTATGTGTAACATCTGTACCTAGTCTTTAAGTCACATTTCCTCTGAAGTCTAGTCTTGTGGGAGGGGTATAGGCCACACACTGCCAGGGAAGACAATATAGCAAGTGATCAACAGAGATCCTGTTTTTCTCTGGTTTAAAAACTCCCCAATTTTTGGTTTAAAATAGTAAACCCCAATCCACATTTTTCCATGACTAAAATGCAACATCACTAATATATTTCTATATCTCTATATTAGCGGTGTTTCATTTAAATCATGGAAAGATGTGGAGTGGGGCTTACTTTTTTAAAACCAAAAATTGGGGATTTTTTTTTTAATCAGAGAAAACCAGGGTCACTGGCAATGAATACCAGGTGTAAATCACAGACAGCTTTGGTAATGTGGAGATGTTCAGATGGACACTTCAGAAGTGTTATTTCTCAATAACTCCGTGTCAAGGAGCCCTTTGGGAAAAGGATTTTTTTCAAAAGATGCAGTATCCACGACCATTTGTGGCCAGCCAGAACACTGAGCGTGCTATTTCATCATTATTCTCAGAGTACTGCAAGGGGTCATGTTTTTGTACATCATCTAATCCAGTAGCACTTGCATTCAGGAGGCAAGGATTTTTGTGGGAGATATTTTTTATTAGACAAACTGCATGGCTACAACCACACTCTAACCCTACCACTTGCATTCAGGGTTATTCAAAGATCATGAAGGGTCTTGATCATGGTCTTGATCTATGGCCATGTACAAACATTTAGCTTCTCTTGAGAGAGTTGCTACACAAGTGTACAGATGTGCAGGCTTTTTCAGATATTCAGAATACCGATGGCTGTTCTAGGAGAAGAATAACCTGGGAACAATCAAGGTTAAATAGCTCACAAGAGAGTTTCTGAGTCCTGAGAGAAGCTACAGCACAGTTCTCCAGCATTTTTTGTGCCAGGAACCATCCTACCCTTCCTCCTCCCAGAGACCATCATATGTTGCTTGGGCTAGATTCTACTGCTCTAGCCAAGCAGGGAGTAGACCACACACCTTCAAATTCCCACATTGTGCTGCAGGGAGAGACAGGCTGAGCCTGAGCAGTTAGAGCTACCCTGTGCACTGCTGCTATCTGTTTCAGGGCAGGCTGAAATATGTGCACAGGGGGCCCTGGGCTGTGTGGCATCAGCACTGCAAGCTCTCTGCTTCTCAGGGGTTCAGCATTCAAATATCTGTTTAGGGGTCTGTGGGTAAATTTTTATACTAGGAAAACAAGAAAGGAGGATAATGTTTGGACTGATCACTTCCTCTGGTTGAGGGTGAAGAGGACCTGCAACTTTTATTTCAGAATCCTGCTCTGATATTCATGCAGCCTACTCCAGAGCAATGAAATCACTGGTGCTAGTAGAACCTTACATCTCTGGGGAGCTGAGTTTACAGAATGGAAAAACAGTATTGCCCCTAAACATTATTGTTGCTCATGCAAGATGAACCTCTTAAAATTCTTCATGTTCTGGGTACCATAGGAAAAAAAAAACCTTTACTATTTAATGATGAATCCCAAACCTGAGAAAAGATCCCTCTCATTTCTGTAAAATGGTTAAAATATCTGTTAATCCTCTATCAGGTTTTACAACACAAAACAAACCTGCAATATTTTTCTCATTTAGATCTATTGTTTTTCACTGATTCTTTGGCTGTTGAAAGGGCTAATGGGCAATGTGTCATTTTTTTACTTCAAATTAAAAAAAGGAATATCAGGCTTGAATTTTGGCATTTTTTGGTGCATGCTGTGGCTTTTTGAAAAATTGAACTTTTTGAGCTCCTTCCAAAAGGAGGCTAGATAGACACATTGCCGGGGTCGTTTGACCCCAATACTCTTTCCTGCCATGGCAGAGGGTCGGGCTTGATGATCTGCTCAGGTCCCTTCTGACCCTACCAACTATGAAACTATAAAACTATGAACACTGCAGCCCTCTTCTATTGACATGGTTTTTATGTTGTGAAAGGGGGTTTTGTGCAGAACAGATTGAAAAATGGATATTGTATCTGATAACTGAGTGGAAATATTCTCAATGAATGCATTTCTTAAAGCCCTTTAAATGTTATCACCTTTATAATTCAGCAAAAGCAGTGCTAGAAATGGAGCAAGAAAATCAGGGAATTCTTCACTGGCATTTTTTAAAGTTCTTGCTGCTCAGGGGAAAGTCCTGATGATTAAGAAATATCAAACATATCTTCATGGTTTTGTTTTAAATGGTCAAATGAGAGACCAGGGAACTAGATCAGTGAGTTTATCAACAGTCAGAGGAAAAAAATAAGGAAATTCTCATATGAGTGAGAGTTAAAATAATAACAGCACAGCACAGTTTGATTAGAGACAACATGGACTCAGGCCAGACACATCATGCTTACCTAACTTCCTGGAGTTCTTTGAACCTATTACTGCCACAACAGGTAAGGAAAATGCAGTGAATGGTAGTATATTTAGATTTTTCAAAAAGCACTTAAGGTTCCACATCGTAAACTAATGACTAAGGCAAGAGTCATGAAAAAGGAGTTAAAATAAAAGACTGGCATGAAAGTCTGTCTTAGGCGCACACTTTTTCAGTTTGAAAATGGTTGCAGGGTGACTAGGTGACAAGTCTGCTTTACTATTTCCATTAATATTTTCAGCTACTGATATGGACACTGCTACTAAGAATAAAATCATCAGATTTGGAGCTAAAATTGGACACAGAACAATGCAATCACATTCAAAAGGATTTAAATGTTTCAAGTAATTAAATGATTACCCAAGGATGCTTGCTTCCAATCAGAAAATAAGTAAACTCAGAAATGGAAAGTGAAGATATTTATTTACCCAAGATATTATTTGTAAACTCAGGACATAATACTTAAGGAACACAAAACATACCCAAGTTGTCTAATCATTATATGTATAACTTTAGACTCTTCTGGTATTATTTGGGTGAAATAACAAGCTGAGCTGGCCACGTTTCTTATGGTAAGCTGCGAGTGCTGCAGTGAACCATGCTGAGTGATTAGTTTAAGATTGACAAACCTCAAGAGGAATGACAGGTTCTTTTTTTCATTATCCTCTGCTGTACACACTGTGCAGTTATTTAAATTTGTACAAGGTAAGAATAAAACATTATCAATAACACTACTAGTATTTTAATTGCAAGTTGTGCTAAATAAAAGGCAGAAACAAAATCAGCTCTCTAAACCCCTGATGCTTATAAAATCTTAAATGAAACAAAGACAATTTGAAAATTAAAACACTTACAAGGTTAAAGCAGTAGAAAGTTAATGTTTCAATTTTTAATAAGCCAGAAGTTTTCTGAAGCAAGTGACACAGAGCTGATTCTTGTCCATTCTTACATAAGGAGGTACCTCACTGATATCTACATTTTTCTTATGTCATTAAGTATCTTTGTGTTTTAAACAGATGGATGTGTGGGATAATGTAGTTTAAGCATGCTTTTGAGCACAGATGCCTTTCATGGCAATCATAAAAGGTCTTCTAATATGAAAGGTGTTCCAGCACGGTACATTGGTCAAAATAAAGAACTTTGACTTTGGTTAAATAAATGTGCATGTTGTATTTTATTTCTGTTATATGGAATCAAAATTCAAAAATATTAAATGTTATAATTCCATATGGCTTAGTGATTTTAGAAATTGAAAGTTTTTATGAAGCGTTTTTATGAAGCTGCATAGTTAAAAACAGAGAAGTGTTTCATGATCTTATTAAACTGGACAGTCAAGTGGGTGAAAAAATATCTCATTTATGTCTTTACCATATGCCACAAGGGAGATTAACTTGGGTTTGTGAAGAGTGATTTGAAAAGTTTTAATTCTTCCAAAGTAAAAATGCTTTTTTTCCCCAATAAACTGTGTATGGTTTTAGATTTTCATGGAGCAAATGAAAACACTCTAAAATTACCAATGCACATATTTAAATGAGAGCTAGATTTTTTTTACAATAAATTATACGCAACGCATACGCTTAGTTTCCTTTGCCGCTATTGGTGATACAACACATTTCTTTATGGGTTTTTTTCAAAAAGGTCATGGTGGGGAAGAACAATAGGATATGAAAATATCCAAACCATACTGCTGTTTATGTCTCCTGAAATTTCCCCACAGCTCTTAAACTATCCATCTGCCAATTGACTGTTGCTCAAACAGTATTGGGTGCTGACAGACAGAAGTCAAAAGGATGTCTTTCATAGGTGTAAGGTAAAGTGTACAAATTGGTCCAACCAAACATGTAAACCTATTGAATTGTAAGTTAAAGAGGTCAAAGCCCTATATTGCTTCCTAAAATATACTTGTCCTGGAGCTTATTTAAATTTCAGTTTCATTCAAATCCTCATTTTTCCTGCTTTTCTTTTGTGTGGGTTGCAATGATTAATTTTGAAATAGACAAATTATTCCAAAACACATCATACATGCCCCAAAATATTCTAGTTAAAACTATGAAACTATGAAACCTATTGATTTTAATTAAAGTTAGCATTAAGAGAATTGACTATTTACTATTCTTTTCTATTATACCTCAAATATACACTGTGCAAACTAAAAATGCCAATTTTTTGTTTCCTTTTTCCTCGAGTAGGCAGTGCTATTGATTTCTACATTTGTAATAAATACATTTAACTTAAACATTGAGTACTGTTTTTATATTACATAAAGAAATGTGTTGCTAGTATATAGAAAATATGTATTTATAGTTGATGCACTTATACCCAAGGCTAGATTTTAATTAATCTATTATATCCCTGAATGACAAAATCATTAAAACATCCATTACAAATTTTAAATTACAGCCTTCACACAAATGTGTGATAAATGAAAATGACAGTAGGTAAATTTTCACTATTTTTAAACTATTCAAGATATTTCAGATTGTGCTTTAGTGGCCATATTATAGTAGTTCATGATGTATTTTAGTGTTCTCCCCCTCAAAACTGTCATTTGTAACATTTTCAGGAGTAACCAGATGATGCTATTACAAAGGGTCTTTCTTATCATTTCTATTTAATGGACTTAACTGGCAATTAGTTCTTGGAGAAATACTGATTGTTTTTGTTGTGCTGTTCCTTTTAGCAGTTGATCATGTTCCCATGAACTGTCTGACTATTAAAGTTATTCTACTGAAGCAGAGCTGTTGCCTACAGGGTATATCTCTGCAAGAAAATTAAGCATTATATTATTCCACTGCCCTAGAAGTGTAGCGGAAGTACCAGTAGTAGCAAGGGTGGATCTGGCAGGAGAGAGAGGAGGGTGTGCAGTGGTGCAGTTGCACCCCTCCTTTGATTCATTTTCCACCCAAAGTTTAAAACCAACTGCCTGAAAGTGTGAGTCAATTGACTTCAAGGCTCATTTTAATGGACCTGATTCCTGCTAATCTTATTCACTTCACAGGTGGAAATGACCTTGTCTCCTTTTTAATGGTCTTTATGTTCCATTAATCTAGTTATCCCATGTTCTGCTATATTGTTGTCTGTTAGCTATTCCTGGTAATTTATCTCTTCTATTTCACATCCTTGCAGATTGTATTTAGTCCTAGCTAAAAACCTTAGCTCAGGAGTAGTAATATTAACTCAGGTGTGGAAATGATTGACAGTGAAGCATTGGATGCACTGTCAAGATGCTCAAGAAAGCAAGATTTTATTTTATGAATCTGAGTAAGAGATATGCATTTAACTATAATGCCTACAGGACTATAAAACAATATTTTAAAATTATTTTTTGCCTAGCTCATTCTGTTTCAAACTTAATATATAAGCTAGCAAATCAGTACACATTCCAATAAAGTTATATCTGCTTTTGTTTTGATCTTAAACTGAATAATATAGTACTGGACCCTAGTGTTTTAGTAAATGTTCTAGTTACTCTTTAACAGGAGAAATATATGTGTTGTGTTATTTGTGATGATGCACCACACCACTTGTACCCCAACTTTTCAAAATCCTAGATCCACCCATGAACAGTAGTTCAAAAATAGACAGTAGCAACAAATATAATAACATTATGCTAGTTTTGTGGCATTTGCTGGAATCTGGCTGATCTTGATGAACTGGAAACGAAAGTGATTTCTGAAGAAGTAGAAAAATTAATATTTTTCCATATGTTTCCTGAAATCCAAATATGAGGGGAAAACAAGCAAACTATCTGGTAAACTGAGAGACAGTCACACATTTAGATGTGTCAGCTAGAGAGAGAAAATAGTAACTAGCATGTTGTAATAGACTTTATGACTATATTAACGATTAAAGAATCAATTCAATTCATGGTTTCATGGTCACCATTATAATTCATTTTATGACTTTACCCTTAAGTGTCACTTAGGTATACAGATGTATTGTGAGAGATTGCAGGAAAGAAAGAATGAGAGAGAGACAGAGAAAGAGAAAGAGAGGGAGAGAGAGTGGTTAGCATACCAAGAGGTGCACTCTCTGGTGTGATGCATCTGCATCATAAAGAAATCCTGAATTCCTATCCTGTGAATGAGTATGAGGTCAGGTTATTTGTTTCTATCACCATATCTGCACATTCTTGATCTGGAGGTTTATTTCAAGTAGTGGACAGTTTTGTTTAAAATGACCTGCCTTCTCTCAGTGGCTGATTCGAATTTCTCCTGTTGTGAGAAAAATTCTGACTACTCTTCAGATAAAATCAAGCAGATTCTGTCCGATCTGTCAGCTTCCATGGATGCGGGGCAGAATTTGGAGGGGACAAGTACTAAGCCTTGTCGGGTTGAGTTTGGGACCATGACACTCACTGAATTACTTGACATGTTGGGAGCCCTTCACTTGTCTTTTGGATCAATATCTTTCCTGGCTGGTGAATGCCAGCAGAGAAAAACTTGGTCTTTGATGGTGGGAATTGTCAATATCTTCTAAAAGGAGGGGAAGGTCTCTAGAGGAATCTGATGTGTATCCTTTCTCAAGAAACTAATATCTGATGCTGACACTCTGTCTAAATGTATTACATCTTTGGGTAAGACTAGAGGCTTTTGGCAAGTCATCTCTGAGTACCTAGATGCCTCAGATTTTCTTGAATCTTATCTTTCTGGGTTTAGGACAGAAACTGCAAGGGTGTTTTTAGAGGATGATCCCTCCCTGACAATGAATGATGATCAGGTGTCTATGCTGATATTATTAGATTTCTCATCTGTCTTCAATACCACTGATCATTAATGAAGTGCTGCCAACTTGTCTGAAAATACAGCTGAAGAGGTTGGGAACTGTTTTGGGTGCCTCTATTTCTTCATTTTTGAATATTCTGAGAATGTGGTTTTGAGTTGTTGTTCTTCATTTTAATGTCCTTATATACAATCTGTAGGACTCTAATGGGACTGTTGACAGGATTACTTATGTGAAATAGGATTGAAATATTCTCACTGCACTCAGCTATTATCTTTCTACATCACATAATCATAGTTCTTGAATAATAAAAACATTAAGAATTGCTCAGCATGCCGATTAACATAATTTTCTGGAGAGAAATCAACATGGTTTTGGTCAAAGGGAAATCATGCCCCACCAACCTACTAGAGTTCTCTGAGAGCATCACTAAGCAGGAGGATCAAGGTGATCCACTTGACACAGTATATTGGACTTCCGAAAAGTCATTGACAAGGCTCACCATCACAGCTTCCCCATTAGAGGCTCTTAACAGGTAATTATGGAGGCTCTGAAAATAAAGTAATCTTGGAATTACAGGGAAGGTCCACTTGTGGATTAGAAATTATTTTAAAGATAGAAAACAAAACAAATGGTCAGTTTTCAGGATGGAAAGAAGAAAATAGTTGGGTTCCCCAAGGATCTGTCTTGGGACCAGTGCTGTTTAACACATTCAGAAATGATCTGGAAGAGGTGGTGAGTAGTGAGTTAGCCAAGTCTGAACATATCACAAAATTATTCAAATTGGTAAGGAGCAAAGGGGACTCAGGAAACTACAGAGGCATCTGGCATTATTGAGTGAATAGGCAATGAAACAGAAGATAAAATTCAATGAAGATAAATGTAAAGTGATACATGTGGGCAAAACTAAGTCAAACTATACCTATACCATGGGCTCTACATTAGCTGTTGCACATAGGAAAGAGGTCTGGGAGTCATTGTGCACAGTTCACTAAAAGCATAAACTCAGTGCTTAGTAGCCATCAAAAAGGCAAACAAGTGTTAGGGGTTATTTAAGGAGAATTGTAAACAAAACAGAAATGTCCTTTATAAATCCCTGGTGCATCCACCCCTTGAATATTGTGCTCAGTTTTGGTTCCCATGACTCAAAAGGGATATGGAAGAACTAAAGACGGTACAGAGAAGGGTAACAAGAATGATTAGCATTATAGAGGGGCTTCCATATGAGGAGAGACCAAAGAGACTAGATCTATTCAATTTAGAAAAGAGATGCTTGATGGGGGTTTACAAAATTCTAAAAGATGAAGAGAAAGTAAATAGGAATGTATGCCTTCCTATCTCTCTCAATGCAGAACTAGGGGTCATAAAATGAAACTACTATTACTAGTACATTTAAATCTAAAAGGAAGATCTTATTTATACAGCATGTAATTAAAATGTGGAACTCATTTTCACAAGATATTGTGGAAGCTGACAGTTTAGCCAGATTCAAAAGGGACTGGACAATTTTCTTGAGGAAAGGTGCATCAGGTGTATAGTCTTTGAATCAGAACTTCCTAAATGTTATAGACTGCAAGTAGTAAAGAAACAGTGGAAAAATCCCTGGTCATACCCTGACAAGGTTCTTTGGGTAGATGTGATATTTTTTATTAGATCAACTAAATACTTGGAAAACTTGATCTTGGCAAACTTTCAGGCACAAACACCTTTCTTTAGGCATATAGAGAGTCTGCTGGTGAATTGTGTGCTCTCTTGGGTAGAATGGAAGCCAAAATACAAAATGGAGGTCTGTGAAAATGCAAATGTGTGGCAGTGAGGGTTAGGTTTTGAAATCTGTGGCTCAAATTTAATTCCAATAAAAATGCATAAGAGCCTTTTTACTGTGGTCCTTGGTTTGTTTGTTTGTTTGTTTGTTTTGGGGGGTGGGGTTTGGTCATCCTAAGATTTCATTGCAGTAAAGCATTCTTCATGTAACATCTTAAATCAACCTTGCAGCTAAGGCTAGTGCAGACTGTGTAAGGCTATATGCTATGCAGTGTATCACACTCAGAAAACATCTTAGTACTCTATGATCTCACTGGCTACTTACTATTTTCACATGGAATTGAAGGTTTTCTCTTTTTTTTTAAAAAGACCTGATAAAAGCTTAAATGGATTGGCTCCTGGCTAAGAGGAGACTGCCTGTGTGCATGGTTACATTTGTGTGCACACACATGTAATCCCTCTGCAGCTTTAGTCAGCAGAGGATACAGAGCTGACATCCTCTCCTTCACTGTTAGAGAAACCTCTGTAATGTAAGCTTCTCTTACTTAGGGATCTACTTGAGCTAAAAGAACCTTAGTTTTCTGGATTTCAGGGCATACTGAAAGCCCTAGTTCTCTACCTAGACTGCTGGTGATACATTAGTGGTGGGTATCTACTATAGAAAAGGGGATAATGTTTGGGCTGATCACTTCCTCTGGTTGAGGGTGAAGAGGACCTGCAACTTTTATTTCTTGACTCTGATTTTTTTTTTAAATGGCCAAGGTAGAAGCAGAGAATAGGAAGGTACTTTCTTATAAGTGTGGTGGACTTACTGATATAGTCCGGCACATCCAGGCTTGAATAATTTCCAGTACGATTGGTGGAGCCTATTGATCAATCAGGTAATGGCAGGGAGGGGCTTGCCCCACCCCTACCTGATTCAAGTCTGCACTTTGCAGGTCCAGCAGAACTTCAGGGGGCAGAGTCTCCAAGGTGAATAAAAGGAGCTGCATGCCCAGCACGTGGCAGATGCACCGAGGGACAGAGATAAGAGCGGGGCTAAGAAGAGGTGAGGAAGAGCTTCCCAGTGGACAGATGCTGCTGCCCTGAAGAGCCCCTGTGGATGCTCTTCCAGACAGGAGTGGCAGATGGCTTCAGCCCCAGTTGGTGCACAGTGTGGCGCATGGGGCAAGATGCTGGGAGATGAGTGAGACAGCACAGGTCTCCAGCCACTTGGTGCACACAGCACAGTGCATGGAGCCAGACCCTGGGAGCAAGAGGCTTGGGTCTGCAACTCCAAGTGTGTGGCCAGGGCTCTGGGTGCATAGAGCCAGAGAGACTCCAGGAACCACCTGCAATGCCTTGAGTTTCCATCTCCCGTCACGTGGCTGGGAACCCAGTGCAGGAGACACTGCACAGAGGACCCAGGAGCTGACCAAGCCCCAGATCCATGCAAGGTGGTCCAGGCCTCCAAGCCTGAGCAAAAGCCAAAGCCCCCAAGTGCACACAATGTTGCTTGAGGATCTGAATGGAAAGTGCCTCATGAGGAGCCAAAGGCTCTGGAGGCTTCTCTGACCAATGAGCCACTTCCCTGAGGGGACAAGGAACTCCATCTGGGCATCGGATGGGTCTCTAGAGGGTCTCATGGGTCTCTAGAGCATAATCCAGGCCCCAGAAATGTGGGAGGGCCTATGGGACACTTTTAATGGTTAAAGGTTACTTGTATGCTTATGTGCCTTATAATTTGTGATATTGCACCTTGTATTTTGTGATATTGTATTTTATGTTTTGTGATATTGTATCCTGTGAATTGTGTGCTGCTGTATTATTAAGAAAACTAACATTAGAATGTAAAATCTATATTGAGGTCCTGCTGGGACCCCTCCCCGTTGCTTACCTATGTTTACTTGTAATTTACCTGAACCCTGGTTGTGGTCATCTATTGTAGAGAAACAAAGTTATTAGTTATCTGTATCAGATTGATATTAACAGTTATCTTTTAAGGTTCCCTGTAAATATTACTAAATTTGTATATAGTTTAAATATTGTCCTGGCCTGGTTCTATAAGGAGCAGGGAGACTGTGCTCAGCTTGCAGTTCTCTCCCACAGCACCCCTGCCTGCTGCCAATCCCCTTCAATCAGAAGGGGAGTACATACCCTGGATACACACAGGATACATAAGAGAAATACATAAAAGTAAAATAATTCAGCATGCTTGTTTGACAGTGAGCCACGCTGAATAAAAATGTCAGTTGTATGCTAGCTGTTCAATTTAAGAAGAAATAAATCTATGGCTAACAACTTAAGATCTAGGGTCGAAGTCTGGCAAAATCTTATGTGCACAGTTGACTCCATATTTTATGAATAGTTTATTTGATTTTGAAGCATAAATATCTTTAACTATTAATTAACTTTAACTATTGAAGCCTATCTTCAATAAATAGAAAGGAAGAACCTGAAATGTCTCTGCACTGAAGAGGTTAACAGAAATTGCTGAAGTGTCCTATGTTTCCTACAATATTGACCATAATAGTTTCTTTGCGTTGGGATTGCTTTTGTTAAGGATTTAATATTTCATGCTCTATTTATAGATTCATAGTTATTTGGGTCAGAAGGGAGCTCAGCATTTCATCGAGTCCGACCTCCTGCCTCAGGCAGGAAAGAGCACTGGGTTCAGATGACCCCAGCCAGGTGCTTGTCCAGTTTCCTCTTAAAGACTCCCAAGGTAGGGGAGAGCACCATCTCCCTTGGAAGCCAATTCCAGAATCTGGCAACCCTTACTGTAAAGAAGTTCTTCCTGATGTCAAACCTGAATCTGCTCTCTGTCAGTTTGTGGCCATTATTTCTAGTTCAAGAGGTGCACACCCTGATGAATTTCTAGTCAGCCACAAAATCACCTCTCAGCCTTCTCTTGAGGAGGCTGAAGAGATTCAGGTCCCTCAATCTTTCCTCATAGGGTCTTACCTTCAGGCTCCCAACCAGGTGAGTGGCACTCCTCTGGACCCTCTCAAAGTTATTCACATCCCTCTTGAAGTTCATCGCCTAAGACTGGACACAGTACTGCAGCTGTAGCCTCACCAGTGCCACACAGGGTGTGTCCAGACAAGCGCGTATATGCCTCTTGCCCTGCCTCAAACCCCTTTGAGGCGGGGCAACAGACACGTGCAGGAACAAAAAAATGTTCCCTGCGCTGGAGATCCAGGGTTCTAAAAAAACTGAAGTTTAAAAAAGCGGGGCAGGGCACAGTCCCAGACCATGCCCTGAAGCAACAGGAGGCTGGGTCCTCCATGGAGATGCTATGGCTGCCAGAGCATCTCTGTGGTTCGCCCCTCTCACTGGTGCTGAAACAAACAGCTGGCCAGGCCATGTGTTTCAGCACCAGGATTCCAGTGCTGGTGA
>NW_005842418.1:670871-672693 GCF_000455745.1 Alligator sinensis
GCCCTGGCCTGCCCCATCCCCCCAAGACCCCCCAAGCCCTGCCCCCCCATAGTTTTAAAAAACAAAACAAAACAAAATACCCTGGGCACTTACCTGCCATCTGGCTGCTGTTTGGCTGACTGGGGCCCCGCTCACACAGTGTGGGGTAGGCTGACAGCCCCAGTGGACCCAGCCCAGGCCCTGCTGCTCCCCAGCTGTCCTATGCTGCCTGGGGGGGCTCTACCAGGAAGCTCTGGAGCTCCCTCAGCCCTGCTTCTAAGGTAAGCAGAGGCTTTTTTCCCCCCCATTTTTTTCCTGGTTTTTTTCTGTTGTTTTTTTTTAAGTGACAGGCTCACACAGTGTGGGGTAGGCTGACAGCCCCAGTGGACCCAGCCCAGGCCCTGCTGCTCCCCAGCTGTCCTATGCTGCCTGGGGGGGCTCTACCAGGAAGCTCTGGAGCTCCCTCAGCCCTGCTTCTAAGGTAAGCAGAGGCTTTTTTCCCCCCCATTTTTTTCCTGGTTTTTTTCTGTTGTTTTTTTTTAAGTGACAGTGCCTGAGGTTGTGGGGGTAGCCTTGAAAGCCATTTGGCCCCGTTGGGGGGATGAATCCCCTGTTGGGGGGATGAACCACTTGTGTGGGGGCCATACCCCTTGTGTGGGGGCTAAACCTCTTGTGTGGGGGCTGAATCCCCTGTTGGTGGGATGGACCACTTGTGTGGGGCCAAACCCCCTTCTGTGGGGGATGAACTCCTTGTGTGGGGGCCAAATCCCCTGTTGGGGGGATGAACCCACTCTTGGGGGGCCATAACCTCTGTGTGGGGGCCATCGCCCCTGTGGGAAGGCAGAAAAATATGTATTTATGAATTCATGAAATGTATTTACAGTTCCCTTTATTATTATGATAAGAGACTTGCTTTAAAACTGTAAGATATATCAATAAAACATTGTCCAACTGATTGCTGTCTCTGTCTTACTCTCTCTCTCTCTTTATAGTGGTCTTTTGTTCAACTTGGGGAGGAACATGGATTTTGGAGTATTTTACAGAGTGACTTTGGAATTTTTTTTATCAGGAATATTTTAGTTTTCCAATAGGGAACACCAGAATTCCTGCTATGGAGGCCAGTGGCAGGATCCTGCTTGCTCAGAGCTGGCACCTTGGACCCATCTGGCTGTGGCTGACCTCCTGGCCAAATGGGGCCAGGAGGACATGCTTTGACAGTTCAAAGCAGGCCACCACACCCAGAACATCTTCCGGGCAGTAGCTGCCCAGATGGGCAGGGGGCACACGTGGCAGTAATGCCGCACAGAAGCCAACCGTGAAACCACAATCCACTGGCAGCTAGTCCAGAGGAGCAGGTGCCTCTACTGGCTGTGCAGTCCCCATCCGAGTCTGGCTGGTGCACAGCAGGTCACAGCCAGGCAGCAGCCCCCACTGCCAGACTGCTGCAGTGGGTAAAGTGCACAGGGAATTCTCAGGGCTGTTTCAGCAGTCCAGGTGGCACCAGGGGTAGTGTCCCCAGATACCAATTGGCTGCCCCTCAGAAGCTCCTGAGAGCTACTTGCCAGGGTGGCTTTTTATACTACTGGGGCCAGGGCAGGGCAGCTTTTTATACTGCTGGTGACAGCATGGCATGGGGTGGGGCCAGCCGGGGCAGTGGTTTGGGCCTTGCGGGGGCTGGCAGGAGGGGCAACCAGGGCAGTGGTTGGGGCCCTCGGGAGGGTTGGTGAGGGGTGGGGCCAGCCAGGGCAGTGGGAGGGGTCCTCAGGGGGGCTGGTGGGTGGAGGGGTCGGCCAGGGCAGGGGTTGGGAGGCTTGTGGGGGCTGGCTGGGGGTGGGGCCAACCA
>NW_005842418.1:672866-683913 GCF_000455745.1 Alligator sinensis
GGTTGGGGCCATCAGGGGTCCTCCCCATTGTCCCCTTCACCCTCCTCCAGCCCCCCTGACCCCTTACTCACCAGCACTGGAGCCCTAGTCCTGAACACACGGCCTGGTTGGCCGAATGTTCAGCACCAGGGTGAGGGGCCAAGCATAGAAACACTCTGGCAGCCAGAGCGCCTCCGTGGAGGACCCAGCCTCCGCTTGCCTCAGGGCACAGTCTGGGACTATGCCCTGCTCCACTTTTGTAAACTTTGATTTTTTTATATCCTAAAAATCTAATTTTCAAAATTTTTATAAATGAGGGAACATTTTTTTGTTCCTGCACTTGCCTGTTGCCCCGCCTCAAAGGGGTTTGAGATGGGGCAAGAGGCACGTGCGCGCTCACCTGGATGTGCCCCATGAGTGCTCCAACAACTATGCCAATGGTTCTGCTATGATACTGGCTAATTCCTTCAGCACGCTTGGATGAAGATCATCTGGGTCTGCTGAATTAAACACATCCAGCCCCTCCAAGTGTCCCTTCACTAAGTTGGCACTAACAGTTGGTGGGCTGGTTTCCCTCCTGTGCTTGTCTATAATCCAATTGGGAGATTTGTCCTGATCTGTGTCTATGTCCTAATATCTATGATTTAGTTTTTTCTCACTTCTGCAAAGGAAGTCACATAAATGAAACATCAATTTCCATCTTCCTTCCAGTAAAAACACATATTTTACTATCTCCTTTTTACCCCTACAGTTGTATTGACTTAATTGTTTAGTATTATATTTTAAAAGAATATTTGAAGTAAAACATATGAAAAAATATGCTTAAGTTAAGTGAAAGGAATATTTTTTTCAAAACAATATTTGACTTGAAAGCTATGTCATTAGTTTCTCATTCTCCTAGGTATTATTTAGGAACTATTTAAAGGTAGATTGATATCCATTGCCCACTACTTCAGCTGTTACTTATGCATGTCATCCTTTCTCACATAAGTAGCCCCACAAAAAGAAAGACTGATAATAAATCAGTGCAGCATAGGCAATCATTTCAATTGACCCTAACAATTCTAGCAGTGTTGTTCTAAGAAAAAAACTTAATATCGTGAAAGTAAATTTCTGTTCAGACTCAATAATGTGGTTTACAATGTTATACAGTGCTATTCAGCATCACATATATTTTGTATTGTAGACATGATTTTTTATTACATGTAACATGTAATGATCATTATAAGATTTATATTTTAATCCAACAAGGTTCTTTGGGTAGTTGTGATATCTTTTATTAGACCAACTGAGTAGTTGGAAAAAAGTTTTTTCAGGTGCTATCACCCTTCTTCAGGCATAGGAAGTCTCTGCTGTTCTGCAACTGCAAGGAATGAAAGAAGCTAAAAGTGTGACAGGATGTCAGTAAGAATGTAAATAGATGGAAATTTATGGGTGTTACACAAACCTGTACCCCTCCCTCCCCAAAATATACAAGTCTAAGACTTAATTTTAAGCTATTATATGCAATTACCTCTACGTACACTACAAAAACATGTAAATGAAGAAAAAAATATTTTTTGAAATCAAATTAATGAATGCTTTAGATGTTTGTTTTTTAGAATATAATCTGGTATTTTTCTGGTTCCGAGGTGGCAAAACCCCTTGCTGAAAGGAGTGCTTCCAGGGGAAAAGGGAGGGACCTCAGGTGGCAAAGTCAGGGGTTAGGAGGCAGGACTTCCAGCCCCACGATGGTGACCAGGGGGCACAGGCACCTGTCAAGAGGTGGAGCTACCCATGCAGCCCTCAACAGCTTGCCAAAACTTGGTAAGCGGCCCTCTGCCTGAAATAATTGCCCGCCCCTGCTTTAAGTTGTAAATTCAAGGAAACTGATAATAGAGCTGAATTAGAAAAGGTTAAATATTATGCTGTTGCTATACATAATAAAAAACTTCTATTTTAATTATTTTTCAGGAGTATATTGAAGTTTATTTCTGGCTTGATTAGGGATTTTTTTTTGCAGGAATTCTGATTAAGATGACACTACTTGTAGGAAGTTATTGATATATTAGAGTTGCTCAATGACACGTTATTATTCAATTACTTCTGTCCAACATACCCCTTGCGATCTGCAACATCTAAGCTATGAAAAATGGATTTATTTAAGCTTAGCATTTATTTATCCTACCTATATAATAAACTGATTAGAACAAAAATTATTTTTTCTACTTAACTTCAGACAGGCCATTAGTGTGTGATTCTGAATCACAAAGTTCAAGCACTGCACTATGGCTATTAATCATAATTATAATTGTTTCCCTTCCATGATAGATTTTGAACAATGTTCAGAAAATTACTGTTACTAGTAAAAAACTGTCTGAGGAAAATAAAAGAGGGCATGGAAAGTGGATCAGACAAAAAGCTCTGGCAGTGCTAGCACTGAGGAAAGCAGTTATATTTAAATAGTTTAGTATAAATATTTAAACAACATTAGCATCCTTTAACCATTTCTAAAAAAGTGTCTGAAGATTAATGGACTGAAGGCACCACAAGCACTCCAAGAAATGAAACTATACAAGCATATTCTCTTTTGCACCAACTCTTTAGAAACATTATATGTAAAACATGTTTCGTAATCTTGGCTCAGACCGCAGACAGTCAATCTATTGCTGTTAATGACTACTAACTTGAACAGGGCAAAATGAAAACTTAATTATGTCTCACACAGGATTTCTTGGCTTTTACTGTTTGGTTCCACCCCTACAGTAGTGTAATTTAAATTAGGTAACAAAGATTTTCAGTATCAGAGTCAATGGATGTTTTTAATTAAATAATATAGTGACATGGGATTTTAACAGATATTGTGGATAATGTTATGATCCCCTTTATTTTGAAATCAGGGAGTATACTTTAATTACTAACTACAGAATGTACCTTTCCATAACTGCTGTAGGCAGTGATACAAGTGTTTACATATCCATCCATCTGAAATAAGCACCTTATCTTTGTTGTGCAGTTGTGGTAACTCCCTGCAACCCCTGTCATAGTACCATTTTTGTTTGATTTGGTTTTTGTCAAATTTTAAAAATGTTTTCATGTCTTGCTTTTCATTCTGCTGAACATCATCCATGGGCAACTGGTGCCTCCTGAGTTGCGGGGCGGGGCACATCCCCCCCCCCCCCGGGAGTCAGCAACGTTGGGGAGGGTCCCCCCTGCGGTCATGCATGCAGATCTGGAAGTGCCAGCAGCACTTGTCAGGAGGGACACCAGCATTCCCGCCTGCCCCCCCCCCCCGCCCCATTGCCTAAAAGGGGAATGCTGCCTGTCAGGGGATGCACTAGTGCTCTCAGGGGGTGCACATGCACTCCTGTGCACCCTCTATACATCACCATTCTCATCATCCACACAAACTAGCATCCTGGTTTCGAGTTTCCCGTTAAACAGCATTTCTGCTGGGGACAATCAATGTTTCATGGGTGTTGCCTTGTAATTTAAGAGTGATAGGTAAACAATAGGTAAGAGTGATTGGTGTGTGAATCTGTAACTTTTTTCAACAATTTCTTCACTATTTCTACTTCATTTTCTGCCAGATCATTGGATTGTGGGTATTTAGGACCTGAAGTGTTGTGACGGAATCCATATCTGTTTGCAAATGCTTTAAAGACCATTGAATTGAGGTCCATTGTCTTTTCTTACAATTTGTGGAATCCCATGTCTAGGAAAAATTGATTTCATATGAGTTATGACATAGTTTGCTGTTATGCTTTTGAGCAATGCAGTTTCAGGATAGTAAGAATATTAATCCAGCATTAATACATATTTTTTCCTGCATGTATAAATAAGTCAATGCCTACTTGGAGGAGCTACAGGCTCCTCCATGACCATCATATGGGCTCTTTTCTTTGCACTGATGTGTACTTTAGGCACATCGTAAAAGCCTTTACAGCATCTTTCATGGTATTATTTATGTTGGACCAATATAGAGAACCCCTTGCTCTCCTTTTGCATTTTTCAATGCCTAGAGGCCCCTCATGTATTCTGTTTTGAAGAATCCAAAGTGGAGAAACATTTAGCTTCTGCCACGTTTCCAAAAATCTCTTCCTGAAATTCCCCAAATGCTCCCTTTTGATGTACCTGTTCATTTGCTTAGGATCCAGACGCAATCTCAAAGATCCATCTTTTTTCTATTATAACCAGTGAATGAACCCAAGCAAGTTGGTTGCAGTTTTTCTATTATGTTCATGTTAACTAATCTATCTAATTTCTTTTTCAGTTTCTCCCTTTAGTCCAAGGGGAGCATTTCTTGGAACATAGATGGTGAGAGTATTTGGTTATTTTAATCCTATCTTATACTCAGTTGACAGTTTCCCTATGCCTTGAAATACACCACACCATAACAATCTTCTTTTATGTTCTTGCTTTCTAGTCCCTCAATGGCATCCATTCTCTGAATCAAAGTAGAGTTTTACATGTTCACAACCCAGTACTTGGCACTAGCTTTCTTGGGACTGTTGCAAACTGATTTTTTTACTATATTACCCGTATATCTAAAATGCAGTGCACAAAAACCTCTGGTTGCAATCATATTTCCATTATACTCTCTAAGTCTAACTTTCTTATTCTCATAGTACACAGATTTAGTTTTCATTTTTTGAATAATGTATTCTGGTATTACATTGACCTGTGCCCCTGTATCTAATTTAAAAGTAACCATTAGTCCATTGGTGTCTATGGTGACTGTCCAATCCTCAGAAGAATTAAATTCTTGCATTGTGTCAATGAGGAATTCTTCTTTTTCCTCATTGCATAGAACATGCACCTGCTGTATTTTGTGTGTTGCATCCTGCTCCTTTCTGCAAACTCTTTCAAAGTGATTGAATATTTTGCATTTCTTGCAGCACTTACCAAGTACAGGACATTGCATGGGTTTGTGGTAAGGGTGGCAATGTTTCAAATGCTGATTCAGTTCAGAAGAGATTTGGCCCTATTCGGCAGCCGAATTTCTGAATCCAAATCAAATCAGAAGAACAGTAAAAAAGGTCTGAATCAATTTGAAGCTCTCCAAATCAATTTTTAAAAGATTCAGAGCACTTCAGAGACATTCAGAGATTTGGGCAGTCCCTGTTTGATGTCACAGGGAGCTGGAGCTGGAGCTGGACTCTATGCCAGTAAGTGGGGGAAGAAGGGATGGAGGATGGGGGAGGGGACCATGAGGGTACCCATGCCAATCCCAATCCCATGCTGCTCCCCAGCCTCCCTGAGCACCCCTCAACTCCCACCCACTCTCCCAGCCCCATCAATGGCTGTCCCACCTGGCCCCAGTGTTCCAGCTCTTTAAAAAAAAATTAAAAGAAGCTCCACACTCACTGGCTGCTGCAGTGGCTGTTGGGGCTTCTGAGGGCTCATGGCAGAACCCTCCATGCAGCACAGGGCAGTGGGGATCGCCCCACTCCCAACCTGGCAGGAGCCAGTGAGTGCGGGGCTTTAAAAAATAGAAATAAAAAAGTGCCAGGACGTTGGGGCCAGGTGGGGCACCTGTTGATGGGGATGGGAGAGTGGGCAGGGGTGGGGGCTTCTGGCAGAGCCCCCCCATACAGCGCGGGGCAGTGGGGGCAGTGGGGATCTCCCTCCTACCTGGCAGCAGCCAGCGAGTGTGGGTTTTTTTTTTTCTTAAGATCTGAGACACTGGGGCTGGGTGGGACAGCTATTGACAGGGCTGGGAGAATGGGCAGGGAATGGGGGCTCGTGGCAGAGCCCCCCATGCAGTGGGGGCAATGGGGATGTTCCCCCACCTGGCAGGAGCCAGTGAGTGCGGAGCTTTTTTTTTCTTTTTTCTTAAAAGCCAGGATGCTGGGGCCAGGCAGGTCAGCCATTGACAGGGCTGGGAGAGCAGGTGGGGGGTGAGGCCTGTTTGATTCGGAGATTTGGATGCTGAATCAGATCTGGCTGAATCAATTTGGGACAGTGATTTGAATCACCTAATCAAATCACTGTCCCCAGAATTGTCCATATCCAAAGTGAATATTAGCTGCTTTGCACAGGCCTATTTTTTGGTAATCCACACAGCATTTGCAGCTGACCATTTTTTCTTCAAGCAATTCTCTTTGGATTCCACTTGCTTGTTTCATAGTGAGGTCCTCCTTTCTGTATTGTTTTATATTGGCTTAGGTTTTTGCAGTCTTGTAATCCTGTCTAGTTCATCTTTATTATTTTTTCCTTCAGGTTCTACAGCCTGGCATTTGTTATCTCAGCCGCTTGGAACATTTTAACTGCCCTTTCCAAATTAATCTCAGGATACTCTAGCAGTCTGTTCCTGAGGCTTGTATCTCTTATACACAATACTATTTGGTCTCTGATCATGGACTCTTTTAGGTCTCCAAAGTTGCTTGTTTGGCTCTGCAGTCTAGGTCTTTGATAAACATCTGTATTGTCTCACATTCTTTCTGCTGTCTCATGTGGAAATTGGAAATTATACCATTCAAAGATTTCATTTTGTTTTAAACCTCAAACTTTCCTCAAATATTCCTTAAACTTTTTTATTACTGTGCCATAGCTCTTCTGTTCTACTTCTGACAGTTGCAGGCTACTATAAAAAGACAGAGCTTCTGGGCCTGCTATATTTTTAAAAAGGTAGCAATCTTGAGTGGATCTTCCTTCCCTGGAGCTCCACTGGCCATCATATATATGGTGAAGCTCTGCTTAAATTTCTTCGGTTTTCTGCTGCATTGCTTGGCAGCTTTAACTCCTATGGAATTCTGAGATGCTCCATTTTTTGTTCTTCTCACCCCACTCCCAGTACCATGTGTTGCTCTGAAAAGACCAAGTAGTTAAGCTTATAGAATGGTAAAACTTGTTTATTCAGAGAGCAGTACCTTGACTGCAGTTCTGCTGTTCCCTCCTGCCATCCCCAGGCAAATGTAACAACTTACACATAACACTATTAAAGGTATCCACACATGTCGACAGAATAATCAGATTCACTAGTAAATAAAATAGTGATGCTGTCTGCTTGCTAAAAAAGTATCATTAATGAATTAAGACAAGTGAAAAGAACAGAAATGAATAAGGATAAGGTAGACCAACCATTGTGTATCATATACTGAGTTTTTAGGGGGCCGATAATAATACAAGTGTAACCCACTACTGTTTATTAAGAGGTAACAAGAAAGAAGGAAACAAAGGAAATTCAGACAGGCAAACCTTTGAGATTATGTCCTCCCTGACAGAAATAGCTGGATTTATTTTTGATACATCAGGAGAAAAATATGAACACCATGTGTCCCCTTGCAAGGTCAGAAGTAAGCAGATAATTTTTATTTATTATCAATCTTATTTCATTTTTAATATAAAAGAATTTTTAAAAACAGGTAATCAAATAATACTATCAGATTGTAGGTTGGGAATATGCATCTAAATTACAATTGAATTGAGCCTAACATTAGTATACCAATAGTTAATTTTTGTTTGGAAATTTACCAGTGTGTTTTATGCGAAACAAATCTGAACATTAGAATATATATATATATATATATATATGTGTGTGTGTGTGTGTGTGTGTGTGTGTGTGTGTGTGCAGAATATTGCAAAGGTGAGGATATATTGATTTCATGACTTTTTCATAAGAGTTTAGTGTTCCAGCACAGAGGAGTTCTCTGTACTATGTGATAGTACAAGTGACTGGGATTTTAAAGAGAGCAGTAAGCTGATTTAAAAAAAAATGAATAAAGGACTTTGATGCATTATACAAGCTACTATTTTATTTGCATTATTTTAGCCATGAATATAGATTTGATTCCTGGCTTAAGACTTCTAAAAAGAAGAAAGTAAAGGTAAATCTATTTTTAAAATCTACTTGTCTCTATATGCCAATTCAAGTTAGAGTTAAAGAATAACTTGTATTTATAACCTGTCAAATGTATTACTGTCATATTTATTATTGTGGGATAATAATTTCTCTCTTTGGGATTGACTCAGAACCATGAAGGTCAAATTCTCTTCATCACTCTGTGAATTAGCCACTATAAACCATTTAAATGTATCACACTATGCTGTTTTTAAAGTATTTCACTTGTGTGTATTTTAACACAAGATCTGGATCAAAATCTAGTTGTTACCTGGATCCTGGATCAGCGTATCCATAGCTTTTTTTGTACAATATTCATAGCTTTTTTGTACAATATCTTTTAGGTGCTTCCTTTTCTGTCTGCATTCATTACAGCTAGTCAGGAATTTTCTAAGAAAGCAGTTTTTGATCAGAAAATGTCTTTGACACTTTGACAGTTGTCAAAATGAAACTCGAATAATCTGGTATTTAGGGAATTTGCTTGGAATGTGGAAGACAAAGTTTTACTCTTGTCGGAATAAGCCAGAGTACAAATTTGAACCATGTGAATGTTATAACCTCTGGAATAGTCACTATTCTCTAGTGGAGGGCTTGCAGTCACTAGTCTTATTTTACACAAAAAACTTCTGTTGTCTTGCTAACAGATATCAAAATATTACATTTTTTCAGGAAAATATTTGAACAAAAAATTGGTAAAAAATAGTCTAATGGTTAGGATTAGGGTCAGGGTTAGTGTTAGGTTACCCCCACAATGAGCTAAACCAAATAATTTTGGAGGAAGAGAATGGAATCAGGAGGGAAGGAGTACAGCAAGATGGAGGCAGGAAGGGGAGAAAAAAATTAATTCTGGGAAAAACCTAAATCTTTTGCTTATCTTGAAACAATATATTTTCTTTTAATTGTAGGTTATTTAACCCCTTCTTTCCTTTTTTTAATTTAGGGAAATTCAAAAAGGGAAATGGAAGTTCAACATTTTATTTAAAGATGAAAGGGTTAGGCATTTCCAAAATGCAACTATTCATTTAAAATTACAATATATTAAACAATATATTAAAAAAATGAAAATTCTCCCATATTTTTGAGTTATTTGTAAATTTGTGTCAGAAAATCATAGATAATTTTAGATTTCCTAAATCCACGTTTTACTGTTAAAAAAAGAAAAAGAAATCACCCAGCTTCTATTTTGGGTTCATTCCAGTACAGAATAAGAATATTTTTGAAATTCATGTTCTGCTGTGCATTTTCACAGCTAAAAGTTCTACATAGGCGCTCTTCATTACATGTCTCATGCTGCAAAATCCTTTTTTCCCCAAGGCTTAAAAAATCCAGTTTGACATTGCTGATATCCTTTCAGAATTTTCAGAAGATCATGTTCTTAGTTAGTAATTACAGAAAATGCCTTTCCATAACTACTGTAGTCACTGATATAACTTTGACCATCACATTGACTATCACTTTGACCATCTTACCGCTGTCCCTTATCTGTTCATTTGTTTCCCCTTCTCCACCACACCAAGCATAAGATACGTGCTTTCATTTTTCTAGATCCTTTATGGTCTGCCCCTATGCAAGCTAACATTTCTCATTCAGTACATAGATTGACCCCTGACTATGGCTAGGGAGATCAGCAGGGATCCTGGTTTTCCCTGATTAAAAAAAGTAAATCCCAATTTTTGGATTAAAAAAAGGAAACCAAAATCCCCCCTTTTCCATCATTAAAGTGAAACATCATCTATATCTATATCTGTATCTGTACTTTAGTGCTGTTTCATTTTAATCACAAAAATATGTGGATCTTGGGTTACATTTTTTAATCCAAAAGTCGGGATTTTTTTTTTTTAATTGGAGAAAACCAGGATCCCTGGAGATCAGGGATCTACAGTCCATGTGTTACCTTTTTCAGACAAGAATTTGTGTACTTTTTGTCTTTTCCTCTCATGGCTATGAGAAACTGCCTCTAAATACCCACTAAGCTATCACATTTTTCTCCTACACACACCTTCTTAAAACTTTCCTTTGTCTTCAGGCCCACAACAAATTTGACAAACTTTATGGACTCAAAGTGCTGACATCACTACCTATCAAGCCAAGTGTGCTCCCATTGTCTCTCTGTCTCTTCCTGTTGTTGCAGAATCAGGACTGCAGACAGCTTAAAGGAAGATTGCTTTGCAGGTTGAAAAACTTATTTACAACCACCAGAGACAACTCATTTTCATCCAAGAGGAAAAAAGAAATTAATAAAAAACTAAGAGTTCTAGTTTTTATCTCCATTGTATAATCTTTTACAACCCAATATATTTTTCTCCTTAATGTTCTGCAGTTTCTCTGTTTAACTGATCATGTGATCCTTCCTGCTAAAAGCTGGGTACTAATAAACATCTTGGATAAATGTAAGTACAATTGTTTCCACAGTTTTTATAGCCTTTATTCCTCACATTCACAGTAAAATTTTATTTTCATTCAGAACAGTTTGAGGCATGCCTATGAGCAAATTAAAGTCTATTTTTCTATGCTGGGTTTTTTTTTACCTTCCCCGTTAATTTTGGTGTTCTACAGTGTAGTTGGCAATCCTAAAAGTCAAAGGTATTTTGATTTTGCCTACTCATACAGATTAGAGGTAGGGCTGACCTTAATTATACACATTTTGACAGAATTTTCTCCCAGTTCAGAGATAAAAGGATTCAGGCCATCATTCTGGGCCATGTTTTGGTTCCTTTACTGTCCTCTTACAATTTGTATGAGCTAAGACCTATATGAATTTCCTCATCGGGCAATAAGTTAAAAGAAGAAGTCCACTATCACCACAGTCCTATATATAGGATGGTCCATACTAAGTAGGCAACTCAGAGTCATATGTAGGATAGGGAAGACATTGCTCAGGAGTACTACAGTTTGGATGTTAAAGACAGTGGAACATGGAGCAAGATAAATATACAGTTTGCGCCTCAGAATATTGGACTTGCTCCTTGGAAATATACTTCCATAACAGAGTCCCATTTTTCTGATTTGGACCTGTATGTTTGGTTAATTTACAAACACGTTCCAACAAGCTCTACAGGCTATGATTTATAGCTGCCTCTGTGTAGCCATTTTCCTGTTCCTAGTCTCTGTTTCTCTCTGTTTCTCTTTCTGTTTCTCTGTCTGTTTGTTTGTTTTTGTCTCTCCACCCCCTTTCTCTATTCCAGAAAATTTTATTTATAACCTACAATTCCCCTTTGGTCCATTATCTTGTTCTAAGCTTCCTTT
>NW_005842418.1:684015-685448 GCF_000455745.1 Alligator sinensis
GGGAATGACTAGGTTTCAATCATTACACTGAATGGGAGCCATCAAGGTTTTAAGGATCTTCCATTTTCTTGGGAGACGTGATACATCTGTAGCAGCAAATGGTAGATTACATAGACAATGGATGTGGCTACACATGCATTTGATCCAGGATCAGTTTACTGTGAGTAAACTACTCATGAGTTAATGCTCCTGGGCAAGCATCTATACATGCAGGGATGTGGGAACAGATTTGCTGCTCCTAACAGCAAACTGCTATCACTTCCTGGGACCCTTCAATGGGCCCCTGCTGCCACCAGGGGGTGCATGAAGCTCCAGCCCTAGCTGCCAGCAGCAGGCAGTCATTTTTAAAAGGCAGCCCTGCTTCGGCTCCCTGCCTAGCTGATTTTCTGGCTAGGAGCAGCATGAAGAGGCCAGGGCTAGCATGTGGCAGCTCTTTCACTGCAGCCTCTGCCTCCCCATGCCATAGCTGCTCCAGCCCCTTCCTCTGGCAATGATGCCCAGTGCACTGGTGTTGTTCCTGCTGGTCTCAGGGGTCCCCCACTGCTGAGGCCCTGGCTGAGCTGCACACCTGCCAGTGGGGACCAGGACACTGGGTGTGATAGGTGCTGGCTGACCACCTTCTCCCACACTCCACTGTAACCCACCTGGACAGTTATCCATGGACCCCCCCACCCCACTGCCTACCCCCAGCACCATGCTCATGGCAGTTCTCAGAAAAAAACACTTCATTGCCCTCAGAAGAAAGAGACCACCCCTTCCCTCCCCAACAACAGAACCCATCCCCCCTCACATGTTGTGGCAAACTTGGCATTCAGGGGGCTCACCCAGAGGCAATGGCGGCTGGTGGTCCCATGTTATGGGTGGCTTCTCCTTTGGAGCCAGTGTCCAAGGCCAGCAAGACTGGTGCTTGGTACTGGCCCCATTGCAGGAAGCTCTGGCTCCATGTCTGTGGGTAGAAGGGACCTGAGGCACGGACTCCTGGCCAATGGAGGCAGTGCTGGACCTCCACTCAGGCCCATGTGGGAGCCTGCTGATTGGCAGTGGGCAGCTGCCAGGGTCCAGGCAGGGCTACGATCAGAGGCAGGGAAGCAGGAGGAATGAAGGATATCGCCTGGGCCATGATGGTGTCCAGAGCCCAGTGGTCATCCTCTGTGGCCTTCACTGCCCAGGCCATGACTGAAGGCTGCTGCTGCAGGACCTCCACCCACTCATGCTCTAGGTCCAGGAGCTGTGCCCTAAACCCCTCATCTGTCCAGTCATGTGCATCCTTGTTGGGGCATCCTCCATCTGCCAGGCTTGTGCACCTGTCAGACAGTCCTCTGATGCTGTCACCAAGAAGTCCAAGAGGGTCTAGTACATCTGCAGGGCCCTGGCTGTGGGCAGCAGCAACCCTGAGGCTGCTTTCCAGCTGTAAATGGCAGCCACTCCCCCCT
>NW_005842418.1:685499-696087 GCF_000455745.1 Alligator sinensis
AGGAATGACTAGGTTTCAATCATTACACTGAATGGGAGCCATCAAGGTTTTAAGGATCTTCCATTTTCTTGGGAGACGTGATACATCTGTAGCAGCAAATGGTAGATTACATAGACAATGGATGTGGCTACACATGCATTTGATCCAGGATCAGTTTACTGTGAGTAAACTACTCATGAGTTAATGCTCCTGGGCAAGCATCTATACATGCAGGGATGTGGGAACAGATTTGCTGCTCCTAACAGCAAACTGCTATCACTTCCTGGGACCCTTCAATGGGCCCCTGCTGCCACCAGGGGGTGCATGAAGCTCCAGCCCTAGCTGCCAGCAGCAGGCAGTCATTTTTAAAAGGCAGCCCTGCTTCGGCTCCCTGCCTAGCTGATTTTCTGGCTAGGAGCAGCATGAAGAGGCCAGGGCTAGCATGTGGCAGCTCTTTCACTGCAGCCTCTGCCTCCCCATGCCATAGCTGCTCCAGCCCCTTCCTCTGGCAATGATGCCCAGTGCACTGGTGTTGTTCCTGCTGGTCTCAGGGGTCCCCCACTGCTGAGGCCCTGGCTGAGCTGCACACCTGCCAGTGGGGACCAGGACACTGGGTGTGATAGGTGCTGGCTGACCACCTTCTCCCACACTCCACTGTAACCCACCTGGACAGTTATCCATGGACCCCCCCACCCCACTGCCTACCCCCAGCACCATGCTCATGGCAGTTCTCAGAAAAAAACACTTCATTGCCCTCAGAAGAAAGAGACCACCCCTTCCCTCCCCAACAACAGAACCCATCCCCCCTCACATGTTGTGGCAAACTTGGCATTCAGGGGGCTCACCCAGAGGCAATGGCGGCTGGTGGTCCCATGTTATGGGTGGCTTCTCCTTTGGAGCCAGTGTCCAAGGCCAGCAAGACTGGTGCTTGGTACTGGCCCCATTGCAGGAAGCTCTGGCTCCATGTCTGTGGGTAGAAGGGACCTGAGGCACGGACTCCTGGCCAATGGAGGCAGTGCTGGACCTCCACTCAGGCCCATGTGGGAGCCTGCTGATTGGCAGTGGGCAGCTGCCAGGGTCCAGGCAGGGCTACGATCAGAGGCAGGGAAGCAGGAGGAATGAAGGATATCGCCTGGGCCATGATGGTGTCCAGAGCCCAGTGGTCATCCTCTGTGGCCTTCACTGCCCAGGCCATGACTGAAGGCTGCTGCTGCAGGACCTCCACCCACTCATGCTCTAGGTCCAGGAGCTGTGCCCTAAACCCCTCATCTGTCCAGTCATGTGCATCCTTGTTGGGGCATCCTCCATCTGCCAGGCTTGTGCACCTGTCAGACAGTCCTCTGATGCTGTCACCAAGAAGTCCAAGAGGGTCTAGTACATCTGCAGGGCCCTGGCTGTGGGCAGCAGCAACCCTGAGGCTGCTTTCCAGCTGTAAATGGCAGCCACTCCCCCATGTGCATCTGCAAGGCTTGCAGAGTCATGAGTTTTCAACATTTGGGAGATAAGATGCTCCGTACCACAGGCCCTTGTGCTGCCCAACCTCAGATCAGGGGTCGGGTATGCACGAGTGCCCAGAGACCATGGTAAGTCATCCAGGTAGTCCTGGGCCCAAGCAGCTGCCAGCTGAGCCCCGATTCCCTCTTGTTCCCCTGGGGCTGGAGGGCTACTGGGTCCTGGCCATGGGCAGCCTGCCTCTCCCACCCTATTCCCAGTCTGGGAGAGGCCAGGCTCCTGGCAATACCTGCTGCCATGGCTCCAGACCCTGTTGCCCTCCCTTCTCCTAATGTAGGCCCATTGCTCTTTTGTGCTACCACCAAGCACAGAGCACCTGAGCTCAGGGAGCATGGGGCTCCTGTAATACTGAAATGAGGAGCTGCCTATGCCCCTGCCCTCCCTGCATGGGGCTTCCCTGGGGCGATGCCCCAGGGGCAGCTTCCCCCCAACACCAGTGCTTTATCCCAGGCATGGCCCTGATGCACATCCCAGGTGCTGTGCAAGGAGCTGTTTGCATGGAATGAGGGGTGCCCAACCCAATATGCCCTGCTACTGCTGATTACCATGGTGCCCCAGGGGCACCTGCACATCTTGCATGGGATCCTGAGGCATCAGTGTTGAGGGGATGAAGCCTGGGCTGCCCTGCAACCTGCACCACCACCTGGAGTAGTACCTGTAACTGTGCTACACATCCCCATCCCCCACAGTCTAGGATAGGAGGACATTGCTGCTAGTATTGACATGTTCCTTAGCATGTTCCTTGACATGTTCTGTGCCTGCCTAGCTGTGGGAGCATGTGCTGTTCAATAAAATTTTGCACTGTCTCCCACCTCTCTGCATTCTGGGGTTGGGTGGGGGGGAGCCTGGGGGCCAGGGGAGTGGAGCACATTAGGTGGGGAGGTGGTGACAGGGGTCAGGGCTGGGGTTAGGGGATGGGGCAGGGATGGCCCTCCCCCAGTGTGGGACTTAACACATAGCTAGGGCTGGTGTGCCCAGCAGCTCCAGTCATCACTGGCTGGCAGTGCTGGCATATGGCTCCAGATGGACTAATAAGATGGTCAGGCACAGCATGCGGGTGCCAGGCCAGGTCCCCCCTCTTGGGGAGAGGAGCTGTGACTGCTGGCAGTGTCATGGCCAGCCATGCCTCGTCACTGGGGCTGAGGTCTTGAAGCTGTCAGGGCAGGTGCTTGCTCAGGCTCCCTAAGTTTCTGATGGAGGCTGCAGGCAGGGAGTTCAGTGGGATGAGCTGCTGGTGCCATGAGGGGCTCTCCTTCACTGACACTCCACTGCAGGTGCCAGGCTGGAGTGGGGTCTCAGACAGGCCACCAATCTGTACACGACAGAGCTGTGGCATTGGTCATGGGGTGCAAGGATCTCTGTCAGCTGCAACATAATGCACATTGTTTTGTGGGCACTCCCTGACTGACAGTTGTGGTCAAAGACGGAAACCCACTGTGTCTACAAGGCCTTGACCTTTATGTGGCACTTCTACACTGACCAGTCATGCCTGTGGTCCTACATCCAGCCTGACAGCCCCTTGTAGACATGGGCATTGCAGCAACCCCCCAACCCCTTTGTAAACTGGTGCTGCACCTACACCTGCAGCACCACAAGGTTGCCAGTCTCCTGCAGCCAGTTGCAGCCCCGGGAGGTGGGCTGCAGTTTCAGCAACAAGTCCATTGAGACTCCCTTGTTGGCTCTCTAGGTTTATGCATGGCTGTCCCTGTGCTGCTGAGCCTGGACAGCTGCCTGTAGTTCCCAACATAGAGGCAGGCATGGGACTGGCAGCCATGCAGTGAGGCAGTGTGCCATAGCACCTGCAGGGTCCAGGCAGGCTGCTGGGGGTGAGCTGTAGGCAGCTGGAGCTAGTCTTGATGGCCAGGAGCTGCCTGCAACTGGACCTAGGAACTAGAAGGCCTGGCAGGAGCCTTCAGTATCTTGCAGGTCTGGACAGCATAGGCCTGGAAGCCATGTGGCACTAGTGCCAGGCAGTGGTACTGGGGTGCCAGTAGGCTGGCACAGCAGGTCTGCAGCCTACACAGAGGTCACAGTGATCTGGTGTGGCCTCAAGTTCCCTGCATGTTTCCCAGGACTCACTGTGCCTGCAGGCTTTTAAAGACATGAGGCTGGGGCTGCCAGAGAGCTGGCCAAGCCCTAAGGCAGGAAAGGCCCCCAGCCCTGGAGCCCTGTGCCTAGCCCCAGGTTGGCATCTACACATGCATTACTATGCAGTAACTACTTGTGAGTAAATTTGCTATTTGCATTTGTAGGTAGCAAATTTACTTGTGAGTAGTGATTTTTACTGTGCAGTAAATGTGTGCAGGTATAGATGTGCACGGTTACTGAGCAGTAAACTATGCTACTGCGCAGCAAAGCATTTGTGTAGCTGTACCCACTGAGGTCTTTACTGATTTAACACTTTCTTACACAAGACACATCAAGTTTCCAAATCTTCAGTAGGTAATATTCTATTATATTCTAAAATAATCCAAAAAAATAGAAAACCTGTCATTTTCTGAAAAACTCGATAGTACTTTTCCATAAAGTCATGCCATTATGGACTGTGTGTCTTCTTATATATTAACATTAAATACATACAAACAAGGAAGAAATAGACCATAAAATACATCCTGGTGAGTACAATAACAAAAATGTCCTGCAAATAAATTGGGGCACAGCAGGAAAGGCTTTGTATATAAGCAGCAGACTCTTAAAATTGATCAGTTGTCTTACTGAAAGTTAATGGAGTTCTCTTAATATAGAAGCACTATAGTTAATCATACTTCTTAGTGGTAATTAACTGGAGGCTAAAGTTAGAGTAAGTTGAAAACATTTTAAAGATGTGTTGGAAAGACCAGGAAAGTTGCTGATCTTCCTGCTTCTGTTAGGCCAGTAGGAGATGATGACTATGTTAACACTACCACATTATTCTGGGTCCAGCATAGAAAGCATAGGATTCTGCCTTGAATTATTTTTAACATGTAACAAATTTTGAAAGTTTAATACCATCTTTTTACTCATTGGCAGGGATCATGGTTTTCTCTGATTTAAAAAAAATGCCCAATTTCCAGTTAAAACAAAGTTACCTCAAATCCACATTTGTCCATGATTAAAATGAAACATCACTGCATACATATTTATATATTAGTGGTGTTTCATTTAAATCATGGAAAAATGTGGATTTAGGGTTACTTTTTTTTAACCAAAAATTGGGCATTTTTTTAAGTCAGAGAAAACCAGGATCCCTGCTCATTGGCCATGTCTAGACAAGCAGGGGAATGTGCTTGCAATGGCACAAATAGTAGCAATACAAATATGTACTGCAGCACACACCCCTACACATGTGCTTGGTATAAGGATTTGCCCAGCTCCTTGCAGCTTTCAGCCAAGTCCCATGTGGTGTGTGGGGCTGGCTAGGGCAGTCTGCTTCCTAGCCAGCCAGGTAACAGCCACGGTTGTCTGCTCCCCCATTTCTGCAAGCTGAAGAACTGACATACAGTGCCTGGAGATAGGGGAGCAGGCAGCCCTGGGCTGGTGCTCTCCTGTCCCTGCATGCCTCATTGCGGGGACTCCGGGCTCCGCCACCCGGGAGCTGCCGCACTGAGAACATGGCAAGGAGGTGGGAGGCACTGCATGCTTCAGTCTAGAGGCTCCACCAACTCATTGTGCCTCAGCACCAGGGCACCATAAGGGCTCCTTTTGTTTTTCCTACCGGGAAATCAAATCCCAGTAGAAAATTTTGCCCCCACAGTGCAAATTAGCAGCACCGCACATGGCTTAACATACAATGTGTGTAGTTTCTGGTGCCACAGAGATGCTTAGGGTGCCACAACGTGTACATGCCTGCACATTTGGAAGAGCCCATTGGATCCTAAACTACATTTCAAATTGGACTTAAAAAATATACCCCTAAACTTGGGAGTAATCTAGATCTGGATTTTGATTTTGTGACTCAGCCACAATTGCTAAATATAAGCTTTCAGAAATGTCATTTAAATTATTGACATTCAGCTCTTCGTAATTTTAAGACATTGGAGCCTGTATGTCATCAGACAATCAACCATCAGGGAACAAGCATGACTCATATTTCATTTAATATGGCTAAAGGTAAATTTTAAAATGATCAAAAAGAGTAAATAATATAAAACAATCTGATAGCCTATGAAAGAAATAAGACTTCACAGAATCAAATGTCACTGTCCAGCAAGAGAAAACCAAAAAATCACCCCTGTCAGCAAGTATCATGAAGTCACTGCAAACTTGTTCAAGAGATGTCTCAGTGCTATGAATTGGAGGAGAGCCAGGCTGAAATTGATTATATAAATCATACCTGTGTGTTTCCAAGTAAACTAAAGCTGAGTGGCAGCCACTTTTCAATAACCTTTGACAATAATAGCAGTTTTTGAAATTACATGCCTGTTTTCAGGGTCATTCCTTGTCAGGCCTGATTTTCTGAGGATTAGTGGTGGGGTAGAGAGCTTGGAAGATTTAGAGGCTTGAACTAGTGTCTAGTATTAATAAAAGTAACCAGGTCTAGGATATCAGTGGACCAAGAAGCAGGATCTCACAGTAGTTTTCTTGTTTTCAGTGGCCAATGGTAGTTAATACTTGTTTTTCAGCTCTTTGGTGTGACTTCTGCTGCATATGAAGGACACATGTGGTGCCCAAGCCAAAATTCATTGGCGCTGAGAGGAATCTTTCAGTTAAGTGAGCTCTAGATCAGCTACATATTAGGCGTGTCTACACATCACCCTACATCACTGTAGCGATGTGCTACATGGCCTTACAACATGTTATAGCAACATAATGATCACATAAGACCACCAGCTACATTGGCATACAGGTGTGCTCCCTGGTTTTAGGGCACTGCTACGGTGAAGTAGCAGCTAAAACTAGCCATGCACCACGCACACAGCACAGTAGGGGCAGTTAATGCACGTGCTTTAGTACTTCCAGAAGAAAGTACTAAAGCATGGTGCAGTAACAATGTCACTGTAAGGCGATGGGTAGACATGTCCATTAAATACGTACAGGCACATTTAGCACTAAATTTTGCTTATTGCAGCCAAAGGTATCTTTGACGTAGGGCAGAATAGAGTGCCTGACCACAGAGCCCTTCTAGTTGCAATTTGTAGAAAGACAGATATAAATAGGGTACAATATGGACCTGTCCCTTGGGACCCAGGGACCCCCATGTAACCCCAGGGACCCAGGCTTGAGTGGGACAAAAAAGCTTAGTTGTAAAGTTGTGCAAAATGTTGGCGGCCATTTCATTTAGTTTTGGATTCAGATGTTTTGATGGTCGAAACACCAAAACTGAAACAAAGCACAGGGATCCAAAATAGCTCCATAACAAAACAGGACATCTGAAACATTTTGGAAATTTTCCAAACTGATTTGGATGTTTCTGAAATGTTTTGGATGCTTCAGATGTTTCGGAGTTGCTTTGGAGCTCTTTTGAGCTGTTTAAGAGCTGTTTCAGAAGCAGGCTTGCAGGGAAAGAAGGCAGGGAAAGCGGGGGTGGGGAGGACTGCTCCGATATTGACATCCATAGCTGGCCAGTGACAACAATCTGTCCCTGAGGTCCCTTCCAATCCCAGTGCTCTAGGGGAGGGTCAGAGAAGTGGCATAAAAGGCTGTTTGTGAACTGAGCCTGCCATTTTGCAGCTGCATCTGTCTCAGCAGAAGCAGCAGAGGCAGAGACTGAGAGCACTGCAGCATAATTCTGTAAGCTTGCAGCTTGGTAGTGTCTTGTTACTAAGTTGTACCCATTTCATTTACCAACCCTTTCCTATTTATTTACTCTTGCCTACCCTTCCCCAAAATCCTGTTAATTGCTCTTCTTTTATTTCCCCCGCAAACAAAAAGAAAGCAGTGTTTTGTCTGGAAAGCACTCAATACACTTAGATTTAATTTTAATTTTAGGAGTAGGGGTTGACATCATTTACTTAAACTTCAGGAAGGCCTTCGATATGGTATCCCACACCATACTGGTGAACAAGTTAAGAGGCTGTGACTTGGATGATTACACAGTCCGGTGGTTGACGAATTGGCTAGAGTGTCGCACCCAGAGAGTCGTAGTGGATGGGTCAGTATTGACCTGGAAGGGTGTGGGCAGTGGGGTCCCGCAGGGCTCAGTCCTTGGACCGATCCTCTTCAATGTCTTCATCAGCAACTTGGATGAGGGAGTGAAGTGTACTCTGTCCAAGTTTGCGGATGACACAAAACTGTGGGGAGAAGTGGACACGCCGGAGGGCAGGGAACAACTACAAGCGGACCTGGATAGGTTGGACATATGGGCAGAAAACAACAGAATGCAATTCAACAAGGAGAAATTCAAAGTACTGCACCTACGGAGGAAAAATGTCCAGCATACCTACTGCCTAGGAAATGACCTGCTTGGTGGCATGGAAGCGGAAAGGGATCTTGGAGTCCTAGTGGACTCCAAGATGAACATGAGTCATCAGTGTGACGAAGTCATCAGAAAAGCTAATGGCACTTTATCGTGCATTAGCAGATGCATGATGAACAGAACCAAGGAGGTGATACTTCCCCTCTATCGGGCGCTGGTCAGACCACAGTTGGAATACTGCATTCAATTTTGGGCGCTGCACTTCTAGAGGGATGTGGATAACCTGGAGAGGGTCCAGAGAAGGGCCACACATATGGTTAAGGGCTTGCAGGCCAAGCCCTATGAGGAGAGACTAGGGCACCTGGACATCTTCAGCCTCTGCAAGAGAAGGTTGAGAGGCGACCTTGTGGCTGCCTATAAGTTCATCATGGGGGCACAGAAGGGAATTGGTGAGGCTTTACTCACCAAGGTGCCCCTAGGGATTATAAGAAATAATAGTCACAAGCTAGCAGAGAGCAGATTTAGACTAGACATTCGGAAGAACTTCTTCACAGTTAGATTCCTGCCTATGCAGGGGGTCGAACTCGATGATCTATTGAAGTCCCTTCCGACCCTAACATCTATGAATCTATGAATCTATGAACATGGTCAAGGCTGTCCGTGATGCCAACTTTGCTGGCATCCGCTGTGTGGCACACAAGTTTCACCTCATAGCCAGGGATGACTTGGAGGGGGACAGGGCTGCCAGTTATGGTGCCAGCACCACCAGCCAGCTCACTTCAAAATGCAGGAAGATGGTAGACTACTTCCACCGGAGCATCAAGGGAGACAAGATACTGCGGGACAAACAGGCAGAGCTGAGCATCCCACAGCACAAAATCATCCAGGATGTGGAGATTCAGTGGAACTCCACAAACTTGATGCTTGAGAGGCCAGTGGAACAACAGAAGGCTATCCATGAGATGGCCTTGCTTGGGGAGATTCAGATCAGAGGCTCCCTTAGCAGAGCTGAGTGGGATACCATGTTCCAGATCTTGCTGGTCCTCAAGCCATTCCCTGAAGCCACCAAGACACAGTGCTGGTGATGCCCTCCTTAGCCAGGTGATCCCCATAGTCAAGGAGCTTGAGAACCAAATGGAGAAGTTCCAGGGGATCAATGTTCCTGTCTGAGGCAAACCACTTTCCCCAGAGGTGCAGGCACCAGTGAACCAGCTGAAAAAGGGCATCAAAAAAAGGCTGGATCCATTGTGGTCCAGTATGGTCCACATGCTGGTGGTCATGTGTGATGCAAGGGTGAAGGGGAACATGTGAACCGTCAGCACCAATACCCTCAATCACGGGGCAGAGGTGCTGGTGAACAGAGTCAGAGAGGTGGAAGGGCAGAGGTGACTGAACATGGAAGAGGGGGATCCACTTTCCCGTGCCAGCACTGCCAGCACCAGCACCAGCCAGTCTCCTCCACACCAGCCACTGCCAATGTAAGACAAGGGCATGGTTTCCATGGTGGGGTCCAGACACACCAGACCCCAGCCTTGGGTGGGTAGCACCAAGGCTTCAGTGGCTACCTATCTCACTGAGGATGTGGAGCTGCTGGACTGCAACCCCTTGGCCTATTGGGCAACCCACAGCCAGATGTGGCAGGATCTTGCCACGGTTGCCCGGGAATACTTGTCCTGTCCACTGGCCAGTGTTCCAAGCAAGAGGATGTTCAGCATTGCTAGTGATGTTGTGACACCCTACTGCACCTCCTCGGATCCTGGTTTCGTGGAGCGGGTGGTGTCCTCAAGGTGAACCTCCCACTGCTGGCATTCCCCAAGCTCCATCTGCAGACAGAATGAATGCCACCCTCCTCACTCCACCCACACCTATTTTCTCCACACACACCTTTCTTCATTTTTAAGAAAAATAAATTTAATGCCCTGCTCTCAGAGCTGGAGGGGGCACTCACTGCATCACAAGCCAGCAGGGAAAGAACCTGTCAGTGCTGACCTCCTGTACCAGGATGAACTTGGAGGTATGGACTGGGGCTATGGGGAAGGAGGAGGCCCCAGGTCCTGGGCATGACAACTAAAATGCATTCTGCCAGGCTCGGGAAGGTCTGGTGGGACTGCTGGTGATGTGGCAGCCCCAGGAAATGCCAGAACAAAGTATCTCCCTGGTGAAAGGTGGGTAGGAAACACAACAACCTCCAGCCAGCACACACACGTACACTCCTAGCTGAGGAAAGCCCAGGAAAAGCTGGAGCTGGATTTTGATCTGAGTGCCATAGCAAAGAAAATTCTGGGGAAGGAGGGGGAATCAGCTGAGTTTGTGCTCCACACCCCTCAAGTTTCCCCTAGAGCTAGGTCTCCTTCCCCAGAAGGCAATTCAGAGGAGGCTGAGGTAGAAGTTATGGAGGCAAGCGTCTCACCTGAGTCTGCTCCTCCTGTTGCTGTGCCTCTGCGTGCTGACGAGGGGGAAAGTGCAGCATCCACACATGCACCCGCACCCCAGAAGCAAGTGGGTAGTATGGTCTGGGATTATTTTGAGCTGGGATTGCTCCAAAGCCCCCATCCACAAAAGCAGAGGCAGGCCACCCTGGAACAGTGGGGGAAAGGTGGACAGAAAGGGGGGCCTGTTGCAAGGGCGTGCAAGATCACCCAGAGCACTGGGGAGATGCTTGCTGTCAATGACCAGCCTCTCTCCTGAGTTGAGTGACCAGGGTTCAGGCAGCTTATAGCCTTTGTGGCCACATCCTACTAAGAGCCCACATGCACCACCTTC
>NW_005842418.1:696186-696911 GCF_000455745.1 Alligator sinensis
CAGACATCTGGAGCAGCTGGGGTGGAGATCACACCTACCTCTCTCTCACAGAGCACTGGTGCAATCAGTCAGGACATCGGTGGGCTCTCCTTCAAGCCAAGGTGATGGATAAGTTCCACATGGCAATAGACATCATGGGGACCATGAATTGCTTTGTGCAGGGGTGGCTCATTGATCAGGACAAGCTCACCCATGGGTTCATGGTCACCGACAATGGGACCAATGGCGTTAAGGCAGTCTGTGATGCAAACTTTGTTGGCATCCGCTGCATGGCACACAAGTTCCACCTCATTGTCAGGGCCATCTTGGAGGGGGCAGGGCTGCTGCTGATGGTGCCAGCACCACCAGCAAGCTCATTTCCAAATGTAGGAAAGTGGTAGGCTACTTCCACCAGAGCATTAAGTGGGGCAAGATGCTGCAAAACAAACAAGCAAAGCTGAACATCCCACAATACAAAATCATGCAGGATGTGGAGACTCAGTGGAACTCCACATGCCTGATGTTCAAGAGGATAATGGAGCAACAGAAGGCCATCCATGAGATGGTCTTGCTTGGGGAAATTGGGATCAGTGCCCCCCCTTAACAGAGCTGACAATGCCACCCTCCTTACTCCATCTGCACCTATTTCTTTTTTCATTTTTAAAAAGCCAGTTAATGCCCCACTCTCAGAGCTGGAGGGGGCACTCCCTGCGTCACCAGTCAGCAGGGGAAGAACATGTTCCTGC
>NW_005842418.1:696928-697561 GCF_000455745.1 Alligator sinensis
TTATGGCCTGGGGCTATGGAGAAGGAGGTGGCCCCTGGTCCTGGGCATGATCACTAAAACTGCTTTCTGCCAGGCTCAGAAAAGCCTGGTGGGACTGCTGGTGGTGTGGCAGCCCCAGAAAATGCCAGGTCTAAGTATCTCCCTCATGAAAGGCAGGTAGGAGGCACAATAACCTCTAGCCACCACATACATGTATAATCCTGGCTGGGGAAAACCCAGACTCATCACATCTTTGACAGGCCTGACACTTGCTGGTTGCAGTGGAGTTGTAACACTCCAGGTGAGCTCAGCTTGGCTGCCTGGGAAGCCAGCTTTCAGGTTGCAAAACTCTTCATCAGACTGAGGAAGCACCTGCAGTTGGTGTGTGTGTTTTTCCTGGACGGAAAGAATAGTAAAGAAGCCAGAGGCTGGCATGCAATGCAGGCAAGAAAGCCAGTCAGTGAAAATGGAAATGGAGGAGTCAGGAGGTGAGAGAGAGATTGGGGTAGGGGGAAAAGGGGATGTAGCGGGTAAAATTGGAGAGGTACCTGGGGAGTCAGATGTCAGGCAGGTTGTAGTGTGTCATAAATCCAATGTCTATATTGAGTCCATGAATTTCTGTATCTAGGATGTTAATGAAGTGAAGTTCAGCAG
>NW_005842418.1:697585-707463 GCF_000455745.1 Alligator sinensis
TGGCATAGGGGTTTTCAACCCAAAACCTTACTAAGATATATTTCTCCAACTCTTTAGTTGGTCTATTAAAAGATACCAGGTTGACCCAAAGAACCATACCTGCCAGTGCCAGGTCTTTAGACCAACACCTCTAGTACCTGTCTCTGGTCAGCTGACTGGAAGGAGGCAGGCCCCTGGGCACATCTAAGTCCCAGGGCTGGGGCTGACAAGGAAAGTTCTCTGGCAGTTGCTAGAGAAGCTCCTGCAGGAAAGGAAAGAAAGGCTCTGTGATAGTTTGGCTGCCTGAGATGCTAGTGCTACTGTGCTGCTTACGTACCTGTTGTCACGTAAAGTGGTGAACTGGACTGATTCTGTAGGGGAGGAGGAGTCCTCATTGGGGCACACTACTATGTTGTGTAGAGGCCCAGCGCCAGCGAGTGTGCACCTTAAGACACACACAAAGTCACATGTCACGACTCTTGCTTGTCAGCAACTTGAGGTGCAGTTTCCCAACCCCCCCTGCACCTATCTCTTTGAAAGCTGGCAGGCTTTATGGCCTCAGCAGGGGCTACCATCCCTGCAGTTTTCATCCCATTCTTCCTTCACACTCACACGTCACAAGTTTTGCTTTGGACAGTTTGAGGTGCAGTTTCCCAGAAATCCCTGCACCTAACTCCTTGAAACTTGGCATACTTTGTGGCCTCAGAAGATTCTAGCATTCATGTAAGTTTCATCCAAATCAGGCAAGAAATGCAAAAGTTATAGGCAGCCTTGTGATTCCCCATTATAGTCTATGGCCAAAACACTGAAACACAGTTGAAATTCGGAAACAACTCCAAAACAGTTTTGGCAAAAATGAAATGGAACAGTGATTCAAAACACTGAAAAGAATCACTGTTCCCCTGAAATGTGAAATCTGAATCAAAATGAAACACAGCCATTGCGGACAGACCTACAGAATGAAACACTGCTCCTCTGAAACGCCGAATCTGAAACCAATATGAAATGCAGGCATTTTGCACAGCCCTACTTAGTTGCTTCCCTGTACCTGGTGCTCATGTCATAATTTTCAGGTGCTTTCATCTCTATCTTAAATAAACTGGCCACTTAAACTTGAGGTCAAAGGATTAGGGTGTAAGCACAAATGGCTATAAATTAAATTCAGACAGATAAGTTCTTGGACATTGCCAATAAGGGCACCACAATAGGAACTGTCATGAATAAAAAAGCCACTATCAAATATAATAGGACTTTTGAACCAGTGGCTACATTTTTAGATGGATATAAATGGGAAGCCAATCCTTGTAATTTCTATTCCCATAATGTACCTTGTCTAAGGAATGGCAGAGATTCACCCTTTTTGTGATATATGCAAAAGTACATACAAAGCATCAATATCCCCCAGTTATTTGTTTAAGTCAATTAAGAATTGTCAGTGCAGGTAGTCCTGGAATCTACTAAAACAGTCTTAAGAAAGATGGAAATAGAAAGACTGGTCTTGGTTGTCATTTTGATGTCTGGTCTGTTCTTAACCTCTAGTCTGTTCTATCTCTGAAGCTTATAATAGTGTACAAGCTATAAATATCCAGCAGTAAAAGAAATTTCCCATATGTCTAAAGAAAGTCGGGAAGATACACAAAGACAATGGGAAGGGGAAAAAAAAGTTATAAACCTTCAACCTATCCATAAAAAAATATGGTGAAAAGCCTACCTGATTTAAATCAGTGTGTGGTATAATAGAAACACATCTGTGCACACTTGCATGATATAGTATGAAGCAAGCCTCATATTAAGAAATTCATAACTGAGACTGAAAATGTCCAAGGTACAGAAAAATATATGCCTAGAGACATAGTAGCACTTACATTTTATAGAAATGATAGGTCACAAACTGGATATTAATTAATCTGTGTCATACTTTTATGTATTATTCCATAGGAGGGCTGTGAAGGACCTCAGGAGATCATCTAATCCAACCCTAATCCAACCCTCTGCTCAAGGCAGGAATTCTGCATTGATTCAATTAATGGTAAAAATATCTTAAAACCTGGGGAAAGCTAAGGAATTTACTACTAAAGCAGAAATCATACCTGGAATTTGGGCTTACACTAGGAATAAAGAATGTTTTTTCTGATTACTTTAATAAGTGCTTGATTAGGTGAAGCTTATTACATTTCAAAGTGTTAACTGTAGAACTGTTGCAGAGGTCAGCTCATGTGGAATTTCTTGTGCATTCCTCTCCCTTTCCCCTTTATGATTTTACTTTGGTTTCTATTGCAAGTACATCTGGGATATGTGCTTTCAGCTGGGAAATGATGACACAGACACTTCACTTCTTTCTGTATTTCAGGAAAGCAGGCCAAGCACCCTAAAAGATGTGAAGAGAATATATATTTATTGGAGCAATATTAGGGAAGACCCTGAGAAGGCTGGGAAAAAGTGAAGCTAACTGAATTGGCCTAAATTGTGTCAGGGTTTAAACCATCTTTTGCCAGGGTTGAGATTCAACCAGGTCCAGATGAGAAAATGGATACTTCAGTTCTAGAGTCTCAGTTTGGGTCGGCCTTTAAAATAAGCAGAAAAATAATTGCAGAGTGGGGAGCTTCTGTTCAAAATCCATAAATATGAAATTAAGGAGCCAAAATTTAATAATTTGCCATTGGTTTCATTTGATGATCCAAAGTTGGTATGGGCAGTCTACAAATCAAACCTAGTTTTTACTTTTGGTCCTATATAATAAATACAGGCATTTTTAATATGACATAAGAAAACATAATTTCTCTTTTCTGAATTTTTCTGGATTATTTTCTCCAGCATATTAACTCTAAAATTGTTAGTCTTTGTGTTGATTCCAGGGCAAGGTCAAAACATAGGAGATGAGGAACTCTTATCTGTAATGACATACAGCACATTGTTTTTCACAGTTTTATGCAACATTCTTGAAATCACTGTGGGTTTTTCCATTGACTTTATGGAGTATTGGTCAGGCCTTGGTTCAGAATGGAAAATAAAAATGCCAATATTCTTTAAAAAACAGCTATTGAGAAACCCTTTTTTTTTTTCTCCAGGATGAAGCAAAAACAATTAAACAGGTTATCATTTACAGAAACCAATTTTTACACAGTCAAGTAACATGAATATACTTATAAATTAACTACAGAAACATTCCTCAAATCTGTGTAGGGTAACTATGAAATAAATTATGCCAAAATACCCAGCTAGTTAGAAATCAGCAAATGGTTTTGATCATGTAAACATAATATGAACTGTGTACTGAAATGTAGTGTTAAAATTAAGGTGATGTTTATCCTATATTATTTGAAATTCTATCAAACATATATCAAAGTTAATTTAATTTAACTGCCAGCAGTTATTTAATTGTAGCTAATTATGCAAATCCACTTCAGAAAGTTTTGGATGCCTTTGTTATAAACAATAACCTTAAATAAGATTGTTTAAATTGATTATTAAAAGCCGCTTAGACAATTATTTGGAAATATATAAAGAGGATTTATTTAAACTCGCATTACACTAAAGCCAAATTTTCTGAACCTGAGCATATAAAACTTTTAAGTGTTCGTGACACTATAGAAGAGAATGCAATAACCATTATTATAGAAGCATTCGAATAGTACTATAGGGCATTTTTACATGTGCTCCCAACGAAGCACTGGGCACTTTTAATTAGTGATCCATGCTAATTAAAAGTGCCCACACATCACATGTGTCAGAGGCACAGCAAATCCCCATGCTAAGAAAATGGTGGCGGTGTGCTTTGAAGTAAGGCACATCAATTGTGTTTTAGTACACTGCTGCCATTTTATCAACATGGAGGTGCGTTGCACTGCTGATACACACGATGCACAAGGCTTCCAGAGAAGATGAATTTACATGCTTCAGCAGACTCCATTAATCAAGTCTGCTCCAACACACTGGCTTTCCAGTGCATCGGAAAAGGCTCCCCAAATGTGTGTAAGTGCCCATAGTGCTTGGGCAACCCATTAGGATGAAGGATATTCTTTGACCATTGTGACAGGGGGCCATTATGAGGCCAGTCACAAAATTGGCCTGCCCCCATGTCTAGGGCAGTCCACCCACCTGACTCGACTGCCACACCTTTGTTGGAATACACTAGTTGTTCGTGGGTGAAAGGCTGCCCACTTAATGCCCTGATGCCAAGGGTATAATACACAGCTCCAAACCAACCCTACACTGTGACCCATGCCTCACATATGGCATATGATTTGACTGTTTGGCTATCAGGTGCCCCATCCTCTCCTTTCACTGGGGAGGCAAAGCTGTGGCATTTCCTGGGGACTGTCCCACTACAGGCAGCTCCATCATACCATCCAACCCCACCAAGGTGCATTTTCCAGTCTTACCCAGGACCACAGGAACCTCCTCCATCCTCATAGTTCCTACCCTGACCTCCAGATATTCTCGGAGCAGGAGGTCATTGGCTGGGCAACGTTACTTCAGTGGCATCACTGCAGCAACTGCTGCCTCTGCTCTCAGGGCCTGGTCTTATACCTAAGTTGCACAGCTCTCCATGAATCAGGCAGCCTCCTGACTGCCATGCAACTACCTGATTGGGTCTGCTCCCACCTGCAGACTGGTCTGCAGCCTGATCAAGCCCTTAAAGTGATAGGCACAGAAAGGTTCACTGCCATAGCCAGGTACTGTTTTTTCTTCCTTTTCATGCCCTGCAGCAAAATGAAAAGTGTGGCAGCCAATTATATGCCTTTTAATATAACCACCTTTTATTTGCATGCCTAAATTGAAATATTAGGCACCCAAATTTGATCTACCTATCTATATTATAAGTAGCCACAACCCCAAGAAAAGAAAGGCTATTTTTGTCAACATTCTGGCATAATACTTAAACAATGTGAAATGAAGTTGTGTGATATTTTTTTTTAAAAAGTAATCTATTTTTGCCTTAATCACAGGCACCTATTTAAAGAATCATCATAAAGTTCTCCTAGATCTGCATTGCTATTCTAAGTAACCACAAATCCTACTATGTAGCTAGTGTTCAGTTCTTGGACTTTAGATTACATTCCTTAGGGCTCACCTAAGACATCATAATTAAACACTGTCCACCATGCCCTGCCTGTGAATATAGAAATCATTAAACTTGAAGAAAAATAAAAAGTCAATTAAAACAAATGAAATTCAGACAAAACAGAATGTAAACTACAGGTGGCAAATCACTGCAACTGTGAGGAAAATGAGAAAGGACAAATGATACACAGCTGCTCAAAACTGATCATCTTGATAACGGATAAGACTGGAATGCAAGACTTTTTTTTTTTTTTTAATGCAACAAGCATCCAAAGATTCAAATGGTCTTTTACTGACATTGGCCCAGGAGGGGTCATAAGCAGGAGGAGTGATATATTTGACCTTTTTATAGCATGTTTCTTCCTCTTTGCTAGTAAATGGAAGATCTTCACAGGGTAGAGAGATATTTTGATGGGACTGAGGAGTCTGAGGCTTCTGCTGCATCATTCTATTCATACCATGAAACTGGTCTCCCCTCCTTTAACCCTGCTGAAGGAGCTCTAGGAGCCACAACTGAAATTTGTCTGAAAGCAAATTTACAATGGAACTGCACGACCTAACTGGTACACAGCCAGGTGGCCACTGGCTATGGGAGTGGAACAGCAATTTCTGAATCTTAATTTATTTTTTATCCTCATGGACTAATCTGAAAGAACTCCACAAGAGAGAATGTTCCAATCAAATAATATTCCCTGTGAGGGTGAAATCAGATGAAAGATCCTAGACAACTACTTGCATCAAGTGTTTGTTATTTGGATGCCTGCACATGGGGAGGTCATCTTGAATATTATGGCAATCTGACAGTGATTAATGTATAAGCATATCTATATCTCTTTATGGTATTCTTCCCAATGCTAAAGATTTTACATGGGAAAATGTCCAACACAAAATATGAGTAGCACAGACTGCATTATTCAGTGCATTATTTGGTGCATTATTCTGAAATGGGAGCTATCAGAGAGAAATGTAAACCTTAGCTGTGCTATGTCTGACAGAAACATTTTACAAAATCTTTAAACAGAAAAATTTCCATTTAAAGTAGATGCTGTGTTATGGAGCTACCTACCCATAGCTGTATTATTATTATTATTATTATTATTATTATTATTATTATGCTATCTTTCCTCTTCTTGCCAGCTTTCTGTAATTCTGTGCATTCTTATTCTATATTCCCTCATTTCTATTCAACTCCTTGCCATGTTTCACTCCTTCCCTTACTTAGAAAAGTAGGCCAGTAGCACAGGGTAATATGGTGCTCTCAACTAGCTAGGGTAGTAGAACAGTACTAGGCATTTGGAATAGAGACAAAGGGTGCCTGTACATGAGCACAGAGGCTGCTCCTATGTGCTGTAATTACAGTGCACCAGAATTGACTCAATCAATCAAACCTGCTGGAACATGGTAATTACTGCACTCCAGCAGACTCCTGCATTTCATGTATCAGTTTCCATGAACTTCAAAATGGTGGCAGGGGGGGGGGGGGGGCAAGCCCGTGAATTAGCTTTAGTTCAAGCACCCCCAACACCATTTTGAAGTTTGGGGATGCTGATACATGAGATGCTGCGGCACTTTAATTAAAGCAGCATTCAGAACCCAAATAAAGCACTGCCTCCCCACATGGCTCTGGAGCACGTGTAAACGTTCCCAGAGAGCTAGGTTAAGCCAGTCAATAGTAATTGATAGGCCATGCACTGATCTATAATAGAAAATGTTGCTGTCAAGGAAGTCCAGCATCAAACTACCTAAGTGCAGAGTCTTCTGCCCTTCCTTTCCCAAAGAAGGGCATTTCTTTCTTTGCTTTGTTAGTATCTGAAAAATAACAAGCATAATTAGTACATCCCTAATACCAAAAACTGCATTGTGTACCAATCCTTTCATAGTTTGGACAAACTCAATTGTGACTTACACAGACGTTCTGTTGGACTCTGCTGGAATTGACATTATTTATTAGAGCTGAAGTTAGCCCAAATTGTTCGATATCTATCTTCCTAAGCATTTACTAAGCTGGAATGCTAGAAAATTGTAGAACTGAATTCTAAGAGTTAATCCAGTAGGGTCCTAAAACATGATGATTTAAACATTAAAATAGCAAACAAAATGTCATCAGAGGTGCTCCTGATCCAACTGCTAAGACAACTTCAAAGATCTGGGGGAATTTTTGAAGCACCTCCAGCCTATGTAATTATAACAGGAGCACAGTAGGGTTTCCCCTGCATACACAGCAGTCAGATCCTGAACACACAAAACTAGATCTGCAGAGACAACACAATGGGAATTACACCAGTTTCATACTGGCAAAATACAGACTTCAGTGGAGCTCCTCATGATTTAGCTTGGTATATCTGAGAGTATAATCAGGCCCAGTGAGTTTATTCTGAAACAAGTAAAGAAATGTATGTATCTAATATTCTTTCAATTCTTTTTTTTCCCCTTTCATTCTTTTTTTATCTGCCTTTCTTCCTCTCCCCCTTTCCCTCCACTTACAGCAGATAACAATAACAATACCTAGGATACAACATTTGGAACAATCCTGTTTAAAAAGCTTTGCTTACTTCTTCCCTTCTCCAACCAGCAGTTTTGTCCTGGTAGCATAGGCAACCTCATCTAGCTGTGCTATTTCCTCATCATCCTGATAAGCCAAACACAACAAGAAATGCAAAAATCTAGAACTCTTGGTTCAGAGATTATATTTTTTTCTTAGACCAACTGAGATAAAAGGTATCATCGGCAAATAAAAGGTATCATCTCTGAACCAAAAGTTCTAGACTTTTGCATTTCTTTTTGTCTCAGACCAACAGGACTACCAAATACATCCCTGAAACACAAAAAGACAAACTTTCCAAAGGAAATGAGAAAGATAAATAGGAAGAAGATTTATTTTGTCAAGTAAGGGATAAGCCACTTGTCCCAGAAAAAAGCTTTTACTGAATTTTGGTAAGAAAAGCCCTCTAAAATTTTGAGTAGAATAGGAAGTCCTTTTAAGTATCAAAACATCTGGAGCAAGTACATTTCTATATCCAGGTGGATTAGAAGGATTATATGACAACTAGGAAGAAAGTCAGGACTACCAAAAGTCAGAATGGATAACATTAGCTGAACCTTTACTTGTGCTGCCAAGTCCTATTGGGCTATTGGACTTTAGGGTTGTTTTTATTATTTTTACAAAATGTACTTTCTGACTTATACCAAATCATGCTTCTTTATTACTACACTAAAGTCTAAAGCAACATTGATTGCATAAATTTTTAAACAATTTCCATCTTTTAGCTTTGTTTACACTGATATGCATTAGCTTTGTTTTTCCCCTCACTCTTATGTTCCTATTCTTTCCCCATTTAACTCCTTTGGGCCTGAGAAATGTGTTCCTTTACATCTATTTCTGAATTTATTTCTTTTTCCCCTCTTGATTTTATATTTCCATTTATGCTTGTTTTTATTCTCATAGCATGTTCACTAAAACCTTAAGACCCACCTCATTGGGTCTTAAAAATATCTAAGTACTGCCATGCAAAAGGGTTCTTTTCCTTCTTCCTTTATAACTTCTTAAAATTTGCTGCCTTACTGTCCCCCTGTTCTTCCCCCTTCTCTCCACCACCCTCCCTATCCACGTTATCCATAGACTAAAACATATGTATCTAGAAGGATGAGAGGTCTGCTCTTGATATTCAGCTTTAAAAAAAAAGCGAATAGTACCATTCATTTTTCTTTTGGTTGCGTGTCATCTCCTACATAACATTGTGGCAGGAAGTGTTAGGTTCATTTTAAGTTCATCCTGTCTCTTACTTTAATTTACTGTTCATTGTTTATTTTTAGTGGGTTTTTTATTAATTATTCTGTCAAGCTGCTTCTTCCTTGAACTTTTATCTTCTAAATTTGATAAAGGAAAACTTCACTTTTTCCTTCTTCCAGGAAGATGTAAAATTTTTCTTCTCTTCATCAGTTGTTTTTGTCTTGCTTTCCTGAACATTTTACCATTGTTCCAATGTTAATTTCTTTCCAATTCTCTCTGAGAACACAACTAATGTTGATATTGTATGTTCCTTCTGGTGTCCATATTCTATAGTTTAATTGCTGTGAGGAGCAAGCACATGCAAGGATCATAAAACTAATAATAATAATAATAATAATAATACTTATTATTATTATTATTATAATAATGTGTTAACTTTTACACCTTTTAAAGCTAAATCTCACTCCATCTAAGGCTAAACATATCACTGACAACCTTAATATGGGACGTAAATATGGTTTCAACTGATATAAATTCATTTGCACTTTTGATCATGAATATACAATACACTTATGTTACTTAGAGCGTGCATGTACACATGTTGCTACGTCACCATAGCAATGCACTACGGCGATGTAGTATCTGCGTGTGCACTGCTGTGGAGTAAAAAAACAAATCCACAGCAGGATAGTACCTGACAAGTACTACCCAGTTGTGGATTTAACTAGTTTACTCTAGCCTAATAGGGGCACACATGTGGACAAGCGATGTTTTTTTCTGAGGAGCTAATTAGCCTACCCTATAGTAGACATCTTGTGTAGACATGCCTTAGGTGTGGCAAATGTTTATATGCACCCTTAAATGTTCATGGAGTGAAATATGAGTATGTATTGTTCAGAACTCCTTCAACAAATCTGTCTAATTCATTCGATGTCTGAGAGAACAAATCTGACTTAGGATGTCACTTGCCTACTTATGGCAATTTGCCCTCTCCCAAGAGCTCTGCCTCCAGAACAAAAATCTTCAACAGAAGTCAGACTACCTACAAGACATCACATCTTCCCAACAGTTAATCTTTGTCCTCCTGTAATGCAAAGGTGTAGGG
>NW_005842418.1:707494-716605 GCF_000455745.1 Alligator sinensis
ATGAAAGTGCAAACCTGAGATGCCTGCTGTGGTGATGGTTCTGCTGATATTATTTTAGTAAGGCCTACAGCAGCAATTCTCAACTGGGATGCTGCAATGATCTGGGGTACCTTGAGGTCCTTTTAAGAGTAATGTGGCCCTCATCCTCCATGTGACAAAACAAATGTTTGATTGTATACCTGTCAGGCACCCTATGTTTGTCCCAGCATCCCATGGGCAAGCAGTATTCATTTCTGTTCCTGTGAGGTTCCCACTCTGTCCCCAAACCCTGAACTGGTCATATGCCACATGCCATTGAGTAAGACATGGACATTGTTTGAAGAAGGCAAAATGAACAACACAGATTTTCCCTTTTACTCAAACTTTTAGAATCATTTTTCTCATTTCAGACAAGCACTCCAAGTTTCAATTACTAATTTTCAGGGGAAAGGCAAGTATAGGGAGTATAGTATATGAATAAATAAGTAAGTTTTTGAAATGGGGTGCTGCTAAAATTCAGAAAAGTTATGGCCTTGAGTCTGAAAAGGTTGATAATCATTGGATGCATCTGAACATGTATTTGATCTGAGATCAGTTTACTTGCAAGTAAGTTCTCCAGGGCAGGCTTATACACATGCAGGGATGTGGGAGCAGACTTGCTGCTCTTAGCAGCAGTATGCTCCCACTTACCATGGACCTGCAATGGGCCCCTGCTGCCACCAGGAGGAGCTCAAGGCTCCCCCTAGGTGCTAGCCAAGGGGCTGACAGGGAGCTCTGGGCCAGGAGACAGCTGTCTTAGGGGCTGTCTTTTGCCAGGGCAGGGACAATGCCCGGGAGCAGGGAGCTCTCAGCCCCAGCTTCCTGATCATGGCAGGGGACTTGCCCTTAACTCCTAGCCTGAGCTCTGCAGTCATGGGAGTGTGGGAGATAAGGATTTTCCAACCTCCACTCACCAATCACGATCTTGGAGCAGGGCAGCTTGGAGCTTCTGCTGCCAGGGCAGAGGGATATAGTCCCCACCTAGACTCTGAGCAGTCCACTCTGGCAGCAGGAAGTGCTCAGGGGCAGGAAACAATCTCCTGCTCCCTGGTGGCTGGCTGACCAGGAGCAGATTTGCTCCCTGTCATGCATCTACTGAACAGTAACTGCTTGCAAGTAAATTTACTACTTCCATTTGCAGGTAGAAAAATTACTCGTGATTAGTGAGGTTTACTGTGCAGTAAGCATGTGCAGGTGTAAACACATCCTTACTGTGCAGTAAACTATGCTATTTCACAGTAAAGCATCTCATGTAGACAAACCCACTGACTTGGAGACCTTGTCTGAAATTAAGACCCTTTTATTCTAAGCATGGTACAAGAATATAATACCATTGGCTGGCTGGGCTGATCCAGTTGTAGCTGGTCCTGCTTTGAGCAGGGGGTTGGACTAGATGACCTCCTGAGATCCCTTCCAACCCTAATTTTCTATGATTCTAAAACACCATTAGCATGGAGAGCATTCACTCTAAATAGTGTAAATTGGTGAGTCAGACTTCTTTCTGGGATATTTTTCCTGCTTCAAAAATGGCATTAGTTTTTTTCTGGTGAATTTTATGCTGTTGTTACAAATGTGACCCATTACACAAGCTATATCTATTCTCTCTCTCTGTCTCTCTCTTTCTCTCCATACCTTTATAGTTGTTTTTAGTGAGATAATTTCGTTAGTGTTTGGTTGTTTCCCTTGATATTATAAACATACTCTTTTATAGAAAATCTACCCACTCTTATACGTTTTCTGTGATATATTTAAGATATTATCAGAGAGAAGGAATATCTCAGTAAAGTCTGGCTATACATCCACTTAAGTCAATGTCAACACTTCACTTGACTTTGAATGCAGGAGTGATCCCTAAATAAGCTGATAGCCCTTTCTAGATGAAATTTGCTGTTCTTAGTTGGGATAAGAAGTGCACTTAGCACCTTGAATGATTGGGTACTATATTTCACCCTTTCTTTCTTCTATAGCATTGGAAAAAAGTTTATTATAAAAATACTCATCTTTCCTAAAGCCTCCAAGATACTAAGATGATAAAGTTATTTTTTCTGCTTCTCTTTCCTAATTTCCATAACTTCTGGTTTACATTGTTTGTTGCTGAACTCTAATAGAATATTTTTATAGACATGTTATAGTGCCATCCAGGTCAGAGTTGCATGTCCTCATTTTGCCTGCTACTATTTTTTCTTCAGTTGCTAGCTGTTGCTTAGTTATATATACAACTAGATCTTCAAAGTCTACATATTTCTTGTCAACACAGCTCCACAATACTTCCTGAAAAATTTTACCCAAGTTCTCTGTAACTGTTGTTGTTCACTTATGTTTAAAGGGAAAAAAATGAAATGTAAGCTGGTTCAAATTTTAGAGTATTTTATTATTTAAGAAAGCCATGTCTAAAAGCCAAATTTAATACATATGTTTCTTTTCTGAAGAGAAAATGAAGCAAAATTATGACTTTGCTCATACGGGATGTCTTTCCCATGATAGTCTTCTCGTGGGTATTTATATGAGACTCTTTCATAGGGACTTTTGTGAGAAAAGTTAGTGTTAAGTTATTACGCTCATTATTAAGATGTCAAAATGTAGTGGTATATTTGTTCTCCAAATATTAGAACTAGATTACAACTAGATTAAGACTTAAGTCATAGAATATTAATTCATATTTAATTGCCTATCATACACTCCTAAATAAGACATACATCTTGTTTTGGGAAGCAGAATGAAGAAAATAAGGTTTTTCCAGAGTCCTGGCCAAAAGATGACTGCATAAAGCAGTTTACTCTCTTAGCCAGCTCACTGGGTGATTCAGATAAAAGCTAGATTTTTAACCCCTCATAGGTGCTGAGCAAAAGCTACTGTTAATTTATCTGTAGCTAAGAGGATTAAAACTGGACTTTGCCATGCTAAATGCTGACCCAAGAGAAAGGAGACAAGCAGAGCCCTCAGCATCCATTACAGCATCCTCACACTTGCATTCCAGCATAGTAACCAGCTGTCCTGCTTAATGCAGGCCTCAGTTTGGGAGGCTATTTTTGTGGGGGTAAAGGTGTAGTATGTGAGAGTATATGATAATACTGCTATCTATTGACATATTCTTCTGTGGATATTATTTTCTCTTCTTTTTGATTTAAGTGCAAATTAATATTTTGTTTTGGGAGAGGGGGCCGCCAGAACTTGATTTTGTTTAATTTTGGATTATTTTCTATTCTCTCCTTTTCAGTATAATTAAAAACAATTGTGATTTTACATTAGGATCTAAGCCCCTATCATCTTGCATGGAAGAATTTTGTTTCAGTTAAGCTTGTTTAGTGATTCTCTGACTCTTAAATTGCAGCTCAATTCTTGTAAGTGACTTCATGTGATTTCCTATTTATTGGATCACAATGATTTTCAAATTTAATTTGCTGAGTTTAAAAATAAAAAGATGTTTTCCTCCTATGTTTGCCCCATCTGAGTTCTGAAACCCAGGCTGGGTTCTTTAATTCTCACACATCAGCAGAGTAATAAAGATTCTGCAGGCAAAATTCGAACTACATGTCTTCAAATTGTACCCTCAGGGTATGCTCTTCCAAGCTGACTTGAGTTAGAACTGAAGGTTTCTTGCAGGAGGCACAGAGATACAATTCATTTCATTGTAAACACAGTTTCCAAAACTTTTGTCTTCTTTTATATTAATAAATCATTTACAAAGTGATTAATATTTTTGTGACTGTATTGATAATTAATAAGCATTCACTGAATAAATATAATATTTGGATAACTTTAGCATGTGGCTTGTCAGGAAACACCTCACTTTAATTACTAACTATTCACTTCTCATTATCCATGAGCTGTTGAATTTCAAAGATACAGGTTGTTCATTCTCCCTGATTGAATGATTGAAAATGTTTGAAACAGGAGAAAAATGAATGATAATTAACAAAGTTATGTGTATGGTTGTCATCATTCACATGTAAGATATATATTCTTCAAATACCCATATGAGTTTAAACCTGTTCATTCAAATAAAAAAACAAGAACATGAACATGTGAAAACTGGTCAGCCACTGGGCATTCAAATTATTGTTAATGAACATCATCTCTGCAGTATTTAATCAGATCCAGTCAGAACCTTTCAGTCCTGACCCTTGAATTTGTTTGAAATCTCTACACTCAGTCTGTCTGAACATGTGTAATTGAGAATGGAATTGGGGGAACTGGGAATGTACATTTGAGCATAGCAATTTTGGATGCCCAACTGGAACACCCAGAAACAAATGGCATCATCATTAGGGTGTAACTTGCAGAGGAATGGTGCATTGCAGAACCCAGTGACTTTGCTGGATGTGGCGGTTCAGGAACTCTTCCCCCCACCCCCAAAAAACAACCAAAAAATGAGTAGAGGTAGGCATTTCAAAGTGGAACATGCACTTGGAGTACATCCATTTGTTCTCTTTTTAGAATTCATGTGCAGGCTCTAATCTCTCTTAATGCTTATATATCTATGAAATGGAGATAATACCTGTTTAAAAAGGTTGCTTAGACTATGTTTAGCGCTTTGGATATGCAATTTGTAGGATAATTGTTTTAGTTTGATGACCTTGTGAAACAAATTGATTTAATTTATGCAATTTGTATGCAATTTGAAAGGGAATGCAGAGGATTTACCACTAGATTTGAAAGTCATTTAATTGGGCTGTCTAAAGGGGCATCCTTCTCCAAGTACTATATCATTGGAAGTCTGTTTTCATTCTCTCAAGCAGTAATAGTGGCAGAGAATATATTCCCCCAGAAAGAAAAGAAATATATACAAATAATGGACACCCACTAACAGACAAGCTGGAAATGTAAAAGACTCAAATAGCTATACTAAAATAATGTGATAAGATATTGTAAAAGTCCAGATGAGAAGGTTTGAATCACAGCTTCTGGCCACCTCAGCTCCCTTCTAAAGATGCTTTATAACTTGCATCCCAGAATACACAGAATAACTACATCTCTTAAAGGACTGAAATTCCAGAGACCCTCTAGGCATTCACTGTGCTCTGAGACATTACTGCTAAATCAAAATAGTTAATGTAGGACTAGCTATTGCTGTGTTTTCCTTTTGAGAGTAAGTCTCTGAGATGAAAATTCTAGCCTTTTGGTAGTCTATGGAAATTTTTCCATTGACTTCAAAATACTTGCCTATATTGCAGCAACAGCATTTCTCAGTGAGGGCATGGCTGAGCATGCCTTGCCTAGACTCCACTCAATCGAGTCCACCCGTGTACTTCAGAGTTCACCAGTAAGCCTGCTCTGAGTTTGTTTCTTGGCATGCCTGAGTGTAGTTGCTGTAGATAAGCCTGGAATAGCTTTACTAGTAACTTTCTGGTTTGAAAATGTATCAGTGAACTTGACTGGGCAGGTTGTGCTCAGCACCATTCTCCTGGGAAATGATCACTATTATAGAAAATATCAAAAGGGCTGGGGTGTGGAGGTTATAGCTGGGCTCTGCTCTCAAAGAGCTCTATCACAGGTGGGAAAATACAAGTCCTGTCTCTAATGTGGAAAGAGCATGGATCCTTCTTAAGAGTTCTGAAAGCATGGAATCAGAAAATCGGTATCTCCCTCCTACATTTTTTTTCTTCTGGGAAGTGGGAGGAGAGAGAAACATCTCAAACAAGGGGAAATCAATAGATCTTCACAGGTGGTCAGAGAGATGAGAACTACAAAGTTCATATGGATTCAGAACCAGATTTTCACAGTGTCGAAGATATTCCCTCAGGAAGAAAGACAGCATACGCAAGTAGCAGTTATCTGCAAACAGAAAGGCTAAAAATGCAAAGGACTTCAGTAACTATACTTAAGTAATGTGATTTAAGTTTTTCACAGTTTTCTAAGACTCACAGGTTAAGTCAAAATGCCTAAGGCTGAATCAATTTTATCTTCAAAGGTTAGTTTAAGCCGCGTAGATTGCACCAATAAGCAAGTGAACAAACATTCACTTTTGATTTGAGAAATGCAGCCATCTACCTGCAGTGGCCCAGGCCAAAAGCCAGGGAGTGCTAGAGCATGCTTCCCTGCTCAGCTGGGGCAAACAACTTGGGCCAGGTTAGCCTGCCCACCCTTCAGGGGGAGGTTTGTGGGTGTGGTGAAAAGCATCCTGGGATGCTGGGGGACTACAATTTAACTTGAATATGGAAGGGAGCTAGGACAGAAGTTCAATACACCTATTTAACCTGAATCAGTTAGGTCTGATACTACATCCATCCAGGTTTATCTTAAATCAGTTTCAGCCATTTTGTGAAAGTGGTTTATGGGCACTGCACTTCTGTTGTGTTCACTTATACCAGTTTATGTGTAATTTCCATCCCTAGCTACATACTGCAAGCGTAGAAAAAGGTTCTGAATGTTTAAAACTACTATTTGTTTTATAAGCCAGTAACTATCATAATCCTTTGAATAGCTTTTAAGATCCTCTCAGTATTATAATTTGATACATTGAACTCATTTTATTTATACTGTTTAAAAAAAGAAATCACAACTTATTTTTAGATGAAACATGAGACTTTTAGTTCAAAAGGATTTTTTATTATTATTCTCAAAGTTACATGGGATGAAAATAGGGGTTAGAAAGCAATGGCTATGCAAACTTAATTACTGAAGGTGATAGAGGAGCAGCTACAGTGCATGGAGGTCACTGAACAATAAAATGATGAAAGGCTAATGTCATTTCAGCTACTCCTCTTTTTCCTATGCAGTGTCTCTTCCTTCTGTTCCCTCGCATTGCATTTTGTTCAATGGTCTGTTTTGCATTCAATAGATTCTGATCTTTTTAATTGAACAGCACTCAGGATAATATTTACGTCAAAACCGTGACATTTTCCATCCTTTAGGTCACTGAATGGAATTCTCTAGATCACAGAGAGTTAAGACCTGGTGAAATCGAATGAGCATAATATTGTCCAAACACACATATCATCATTGTGATTTAAAGGGTTGCATAAGCTTGCTCAGTAACTGCTATGCTTACCAAGTGTAAAAAAAAATCATACCAATCTCTGTGCTTTAGCAGAACTCAGGAGAAGTGATGAATGTTTTCATTGCTGAAGATGAATTATACAATTTCTTTTCCTTTCCTATTCCTTAAGTGTGTTTAGCATTTGAAAAAAGTATAGCTCCTCATTATAGCTTATAGGTTGCAACACAGAAAACTTCACTAGTATACTACAGCCTATTTGTCTATAACTGTGATTCAGAATACCAAGGAGTCTGTGCTCATGTCTCAGCACCCACATATTTATAGAGTATTCAGTACATCGCATTTCCACTCTGATGCTCATGAAACATTCAGCTCAAACCTTTGTTTAAGTATTTCTATTATATTGTCCTTTGCATATACACTGTTGCAACCTAAAAAAATTACGGTCATTTTAAGAGAGTTGCAATGAGCATTGAGCATTTTAGTATATATTTGCTACTTGGAGACCTGATTCAAAACTCCATCTTGGCATGTGAATTAACTGAAAGATATAGGTAGAAAGATAAATTGTAAAGAGTAAGTATGATTTACACAGGATATATTGGCTGAACCTCAGAAAGTTTACAAGTAATGAAAATGTATATGTCCATCTAGAGTCCCAATCAACACCCTTTTTCATTTTGTACACATATTGAATTTGTAAAAGATGGCTAGAAATCTCAAGGAAAAAATGGGTTTGCTCACAAAACTTCTAGTGATTCCTCTTGCTCAACATACATCACTAGAATCTGTGTGTTTTCTGTTTAATTCTGGTATGATGGAAGAACAGTCAAAATCAAGGTTGTGTGTATAACTAGGTCAAAGAGAAGTCAAAGGACAGGGAATAACAGAAATAATGATTTTTTTTCCAGAGATTGAAATATTTCATTTTTATAGGACAAAAGCACACCTTCAACCCGTTATATGAACTACTTATACCATTCCTAATGTCCTCCGCACATTGTTGTAATTAAAACTTTGTGTGTAATTCAAAATGTGAGGTTTGACCTAGAAACTACTGTACAAAGCCCAAGCAAAAGTCTCTGTTATGAAACTAACGCCCATCTGCAATGATAAGGAGGAGACAGTCTTAGATAAAGGAGGCTTAAAAACAAAAGCAGAATCAGAGGACTAGGGCAAAGAGCTCATTAAAATACTAAAAATGACGCCCCTAGGTGGGGAGAAAGTAGGCTAATGAAACATACATGTATGTAAATGAGATACATAGCTAAAACACAGGTATAGAGACATGCTCAGTAAAGAACTCCTTGCGTCACTCCTTTATAACCAATTAGCAAACAAGAATGCTTATGAAGGTCCAATACTCCTGTATAAAAGATGCTTAGAATTAAGACTCTGCGTGCTTGTTACGTGAAATTATTCCACTTGCACCTTTTATTGCTAACAATAAATCTTCTTTATACTTTCAACCCTGGTATCTTTATTGGCCTTTGCATACCGGGCACGATCCCAGACTTGAGCTGGGTCTCAACAGTTTTTGGCGACCCAGATGGGACTGCCTTAGATAAGCTTTGCCCAGACTAACTGACGACCAGACATGGCTCCTCCTTATCAAATGTCAGGCGCGCCCCGGGATCTCTTTTCCCGGTGAGACTTTTGCTTCAGGGGGAGCTGGATTGCTGAGGCGGCAGTAGCCTAACGGTGCAAAGCCATAGAGTGAAAGTACCAGTAACAGGCACCTGGGTGAGAGGGTAGAAAGGGCATAAGGCCTACCGTCAGCACGCCTGCCTGGGATTATCTCTGTAAGTATTCTGTCTGGCCCGAGTCCAAGAACAGTGATTTTTCCCCTGTGAGGACGAGGACTAAGAACAGATCCCTGGATCCCAGGTAAGTCGGACGGTCAAGACCGGGAAGGCAGCCCTGAGATGGGTACTATTAACAATAAGGTTAGAAAATATACCCCCCTCTCTTGTGTATTGGGACATTGGGCAGAGTTTGGTGGGGATCCTTTGACCAAAAAAAAATCTAAATTCTTTTATAAAACTGCGTGGCCATGCTATAAGCTAAATGATCAAGAACATTGGCCTCCAGAGGGAAGTGTTAATTATAATACCATCTTACAATTGATTTTGTTCTGCCGGCAGAATGGTAAA
>NW_005842418.1:716770-717279 GCF_000455745.1 Alligator sinensis
TATTCTCTTCCTCTTCCCCCTCCTCCTCCTGATTCATCTGATTCGTCATTGGCATCTGCTTTTCCTGCTTCTTCCCCCCCGCGAGGCTGAGGTTAAAAACACTCCCCGACCTAGGAATCTGAAACAGCACCAACCCTGGCTGTCAGGTGCTTAGCAATCTCCAGATTCCCCGACTTCTCCTGATATAACCCCGGGAGGTGGGTAGAGAGTACAGTTAGGAGCAGACTCCGGGGTTAAGGGAAAACATCGCAGAAAACCTGATCCTGGCCATGAGAAGGGAAATGGGGTATTTCCCCTAAGAGAACAAGTGGTACCTGGGCCTCTCGAAGAAGACGGGGAGCCAACCTACCGTCGAACCTTTGTGCACATTCCTTTCACTACATCAGATTTGTATAATTGGTGGAACAATACCCCCAGCTTGAGAGAAGATCCTGAAAAGGTACGAAACCTGTTTAAAACGATTTTCAAAACCCATAACCCAACCTGGGCAGATGTTCAGTCTCTTTTAG
>NW_005842418.1:717966-719484 GCF_000455745.1 Alligator sinensis
GTCTTAACTCAAAAACTAAAACCTTTAAATAAAAAGACTGTGCCGGTGGTAGGGGTTACAAGAAAGACAATAACACAACCCTTTCTACAGCCAATGACCTATAATCTTGGGCAGGCCGAAGTCACCCATCAATTTTTATACATGCCAGACTGCCCCGTTCCCCTTTTAGGAAGAGACCTCCTCTATAAACTGCAAGCTACGTTGTCGTTCCAAGATGGACAAATGTTTTTAACAGTGCCCCCTGAAAAGGGGTGGCTTTTACAGACTTGCCTTCTCGGCCTTCTCCGAGAAAAAAGTACACCGGATATTCCTCAAACCCTGCTCGATGCTGTTGTTCCATAGATATGGGCAGGTCACCGACCCGGGAAGGCTAAAAATGCTGACCCTATAAAGATTCAACTTTTGCCAGGGGCCCAGCCTCCATGTGTGAAACAATATCCAATTCGGATAAAAGCCAGAAAAAGATTAAAGCCGTTAATTAAACAGTTCCTGGAGTATGCCCTATTGCCTGAAAGAAAAGAAGCTATATGCTGGCTAGCACCCCCACAAACAAAAAAACAACTACAGGGATTCTTAGACACAATAGGTTTTTGCAGGATTTGGATTCCAAATTTTGGGGTTATTGCAAAACCTCTGTATGGAGCTACACAAGGTGATGAAAAGGTGCTTAAATAAACTAAATAAACTAAAAAATATGAGCAAGCATTCTGCCAATTAAAACAGGGTCTCATTAAAGCACCCGCCTTAGGACTACCGGACATAAATAAGCCTTTTTCCCTTTTTGTGCATGACCAAGGTGGGGTAGCCGTGGGAGTTTTACACAAAAACTAGATAGTTGACAAAGACCGGTGACATATATGTCTAAACAATTGCACTTTGTGTCATCCGGATGGCCTGTTTGTCTCCGGGCTGTTGCTGCCATCTGTCTGCTAATACAAAAAGCTAAAAAGTTAACCCTAGGCCATGAAATGACTGTATATGTGCCTCACACAGTGCTTACAGTCCTGGAGCAGAAAGGAGGGAACTGATTAACCCTGGGACAAATGGCTCGATATCAGGCCATCCTCCTAGATCAGCCTGAAATAAAATTGGCCATTTCTCACACTGTAAATCCAGCAACACTGCTGCCATCTATGGCTGACACACCAGATCTCATACATGACTGCCTGCAAACATTAAAAGCTGTTTATTCTTCAAGGCCAAATCTGAGAGACAAACAATTGATAAAAGAGTTTCAAGCAAAGAAGGGGGAACACGGGTGGCTGATAACAAAGGATGGCCACATTATCATCCCAGCTGCCTGGGTTCATGTGATAATAAAAAACGCTCATCATGATACCCACTACGGACCCAGGGCCCTGATAAGATAAATCAGTCACTATATAACTGGGGTGGGATTAAAAAAGGCTGCCAAAAAAATATCAGAGACATGTGAGGTCTGCCAAAAAAATAACCCAAAAGGAGGGAGGAAAAAAACTTCAAGACATCAGAGAATAGGCAATGGGCCAAAAAAAAAAA
>NW_005842418.1:719774-733528 GCF_000455745.1 Alligator sinensis
CAAAGATTTGCCAAGAAGCTCGACTCAAATGGCCAGAGGCCCTACCCTTGGCCCTGTTACGAGTAAGGGTCGCACCACATTCTAAATTGGGATTAAGCCCATTTAAAAAAATATATGATAAGCCTTACCCTCTGAGTCTGCCCATAGATACTAAACAACAGTTACATGTTTTAGGAGAGGGAATAATTAAAAAATATATATGGTCCTTGGTTTCTGTTTTGTCTTCCATCCATCAGCAGGTACGGGACGTGCTGTAGACACGGGACCAGTCTCCTGCCCCAAAAAATCAATTATTACCTGGGAGTTACGTCCTTATAAAAGATTAAAACAAAAAACCACTTTGAGCCAAATAAAAAGGCCCATATAGGGTACTTTTAACAACCCCAACGACAGCAAAGCTCAAAAAATTCAAAACTTAGATACATTCCAGTCGCCTAAAGCCGGTGGCTAAACCAGAACAAAAAAACCCCCCTGCAGACTCCGGGACCGGAGGCAAAAAACAGTGGAAGGTGGAGCCAATAAGAGACTTAAAATTCCTATTAAAAAAAAAGAAACTTTAAATAATTTGTCAATCTTTAATCAAGTTTTACAAGCCTTATTATAAAATTGTTCAAGGTTTTATTGTGGGGCACCCTGATCTGTCCACTCCTACTTATAGGAGGGAAAACCCTTTTACAACAAAAATTTGACCCTCAGGAAAATGTCTGGATTTATCTGGCCCGGGAAATTTTAAATAGAACGGACTTCTGCTTAGCGGGAGGAATCAATGCTCACCTGGTTTTTACCTCAGTTGTTTTATTTTGTGTTATAGGGATCATGGTCTGTTGCTATATACAATGTTTACCTGTTTTTTATCTATCTTCAGGCGTAAGGTGAATCAAATGATTTTACAAACAAAAAAAGCTGAAGATACTAAATTTATATTAAGTCAAATTGAGTGGAGCAATTATAATAAAAATAATTAAAAATGCTCCAAAAAAAAAAAATGTGAGGTTTGACCTAAAAACTACTATACAAAGCCCAAGCAAAAGTATCTGTTATATAACTAACACCCATCTACAATGATAAGGAGGAGACAGTCTTAGATAAAAGAGGCTTAAAAACAAAAGCAGAATCAGAGGACTAGGGCAAAGAGCTCATTAAAATACTAAAAATGACGCCCCTAGATAAAAACAAAAAATGCTAATAAAACATACATATATATAAATGAGATACATAGCTAAACCACAGATATAAAAACATGCTCAATAAAAAACTCCTTGCGTCACTCCTTTATAACCAATTAACAAACAAGAATGCTTATAAAGGTCCAATACTCCTGTATAAAAGATGCTTAAAATTAAAAATCTGTGTGCTTGTTACATAAAATTATTCTGCTTACACCTTTTATTGCTAGCAATAAACCTTCTTTATACTTTCACCCCTGATATCTTTATTGGCCTTTACATACCGGGCACAATCCCAGACTTGAGCTGGGGCTCAACAAAAACACGTGCCTCAAAATGTTTATGTTGAAAGCAAACTTTAAGAGGCCAGCTACTCTATTCTCCCACTTCTAACACACCTTGATGCATATCACACAATTTCTCTGGCAAATGAATCTCTTCGGTACTTCTAAAACATTTTCGAAAGCCTTCAGGTGAGAACTGATTTTGAATAGGATAATTAACCTTGACAATAACTTTTTCATATTTGAGCCAAAAAGCAGTTGGAAAGATGTATTCACTTTTCACACAGTGCTAGGTACTTACAGCCTGGAAAGAGACTATAATGTGTTCAAAGAAAGTGTATTTCAAACATTTCAAATAGGCACTGAAAAGTGTTCCAACAGAGATCCATCCATCAAAATCCTGAAGAAGGACATGCTTTGTGCAGGAGGTAAAAAGGCTTTGGATGTTTACAGTGTGCCAATACTATTCATAAACCAGTTGAGGTGACTCTATCCTGAGCAAATGTTATCATCGCACAATGAAATTACACATGTACTGTCCTAAATGATGAATTTCAGAATTTCAGGTTATCCCCAAATTTCTCAATTATATCTTCCTGTCCCTTCACCCCCTCCCCTCTCCTCCCTGCCTTCCACTGCAGCTTTGAAAACTGGAAACAAATAGTAAAAAATAGTGCCAGTCCCAATCTGTAATTGTGTGGGAAAATTTTCTTTTAGTGTGACTTCTGATAGGGGTGGGTTTCCTTTTTCCTTTCCTTTCCCTCATTTGCTTTAGCATTTTGCTAAGAGTCTAAAAATTGTCTGACTTCCATGATCACATTCTTTTCTTTATCTTTCTTTTTATTGCTTACCATGTGTTATATGATTTGCTTCACTCTATATACTGCCAGTTTACTCATTTATATATTGGTGGCTTTTGTGTTCTAGATGTGTTGTACCGCTGTGTAAAATGTCAGTATATTATTAGGGGCACTAAAGGCTTTAACAAGTCACTGGTTCTGAGGATAAAAGTTTAAACTGTGCATGATTTTCATGGTGAAGGGGGAAAAAATTATCCTATGTGGGTGCAGGATTATTTAAAGTTTCAGAAATGTTGTGGGTTGAACTTATCTGTTTTATTTATTCCATGGTGGGCTGCTTTCTGGAAGGACTTAAGGAAGACAAAGTATGATTATGTTGTGTGAGATTTTTCAATGCGCTCAGTAGGAACAGAACTCATAAACTAATGGTGAGTACTTTTGAAAATCCCACCTATACTTTATATGAAATGCCAGTCAGCTGATCACATTGCCAGAAAGTTCAAATAATGTATATATTTTTTATAAGTCAGACACCCTCTGGATGTGACCCCTTATAAAGATTAAGGAAGTATGAAGAGTGAAAATGATGTAAATTTGAAGTCTGGGAACTATTACAAGGAAATGAAAATTTAAGTGCATTTGAATATTTCTAATCCTCTGTTTAAGAATTTGTATAGTTAGTGTTCTCGTTTTGTCCTTTAATGAATGAATTACATCAGTTTAAACTCCCTTAGAGTACTATCAGTAACCAGTCCAAATTAAGAGGTGATGTTTAAGGGAAGGTATCCAGGTTGTAGCCATATTGGTCTAGTGGCAAAAGCAATCAGGACTCATGGTAGAGGTGATATCTTTTATTAGAGCAACTATAATTTGCAACAACAACAACAAAAATAATTGCAAGCTTTTGGGCACAAACATCCTTTATCAGGCATCAGAGAGAAGATTGGAAAAGTTCTCTTGGGTAGAAATGAAAGTTCATATTTCATATGTGAGTTGAAGTTGTGATAAAAATCTCCTGTTTGGAACAGTTCATTTTATATGCAGATTAGGCTCAGAGAAAAGTTGAAATAGTCTGTTTACTTTGAAGTTGCTTGGTGGTAAGCAGGATGTAGTCATATTTCCTTCCAGTTATGGTGTTTCATTTTTCACAGAGGAGTAAATAGATGGAATGCTCTTCTGGGCAGGCATTTCTTATGTGGTAAAATGTCTCTGAGCTCTGTGGTGAGACTCTGTGATGATGCAAATTACTTTGAATAAAGGCAGGCAGGAGCAGAATATCAGGTTTTGGTGGTCAAACTTGCTTCCTCATTGTAAAATTATGAAGAATTAATTTTTTTAAAATTGGCTAAAATTCAAGATCTTCCATGTGTCAGGTATCCAGGTTTAAGGGAAGGAGTTTGTGTAAAAGTTTACCTTTTGATGAGCAGTTGTGGGCCCAATTCATGGTGCTTTGACTGCTGTGTTGTGCTGAAAGAACAATAACGAAGGCCAGGGGCATCTCCAGAGGGCAAGAAGTGGGAAGCTTCAAAACCAGACTAGCAAGCATAGGTGGAGGGAGAAAAGAAATTGTGGGGCGGGGAGTGGTGCTGAGTGCATGCATGCACATGCATGTCCCCCCAGGTGGGAAAATCTGTGGGGGAAGCGGTTGGGGGGAGAGTGGGGCTAGGGCTAGGGCTGGGACTGGTTATGGATCAGGAGAAAGCAGAGCTGAGCTAGGCCCAGAATCAGGATAAAGGCCAGGGCTGGGAACCACTACACCTATGCGGCTGCCCCTTCCCCCATGCCTGGGGTCATTGCCCAAGGCCAGTGCCCCCCACACCAATGGGGTCATTGCCCAGGGCCAGCATCCCCCACACCAACAGACCTGCTGCCCCCCCAGCCCTGAGTTGGTCCCAACTGCCATTCCACCCTGGCTCTGGCCCTATCCTAAGCTCTAGCCCTGCATCAGCTGGGGGGGCTCAGAGCCAGGGGCTGAAGTGAGGCCAGCCTCAGGTGTGCCATCAGAGCAGAGGGGATGGAGCCCCTGGCACCCCTGCACTCACCCTGCTCTGAGTCATTGTTGTTCATAATAATAATAATGATTATTATAATAGTAATGCTGCTGCTGCTGGGGCAGGCGCTGCCCAGCCAAGGTGGGGTGGGGTATGGAACAAAGTTCTAGCTCATCTGAGGGAGGCTCAGGGAGGGGGTGGTGGCTCCTGCTGCTGCATGCATCCCAGGAGTGCATGGGGGTTGGGGGCGTGTGCCCCTGGCTCTGCATCAGGCAGGGCAAGCTGCTACTGTGGGCTGGGGCTAGGTCTGTGCTGAGCTCTTCCTCGTGGGGCAGGAAGTGGGCTGTACTCAGGGTGGGCTGTGGTTGTGCTGGGAGGGGGGTTGGGTAGTCTATGAAAAATGTTTATGTGGCTGAAGCCTGCCCCCCCTATTCCCACTCCCAGCATTGTTGCCACCTGCCCTGAGCGCAGCCTGCCCCCCCTCCCCACCATCAGGAAGTCTGGTGCAGCCCCCACCCCAGCCCGCAGTGGCAGCCTGCCCTGCCCTGCCCCATGCAGATCTGGGGACACATGTCCCTCATGCCTCCCAGGGTGTGCGTAGCAGCAGGAGTCATGCCCCCTAGGCGAGCCACTTTTGGCTCAGTCCTGCACCCCACTGGCTGTGCAGTGCCTGCCCCTTCCCTATCCCCAGCCCCACTTCCTCCCCACCCCTGCTGCAGCCATGGGAAGCCCTGAGCTGGGCTGCCTTGTGACCCTACCACTGTTCCATGTTTGGGGGAGCTAAGCCCTGTTACCCACCCCCGCTTTCAACACCTATGTTAGCAAGACTGGTATCTCTCCATTTTGTTTCCCTGTTGCAGTCCAGTTCCAGGAGACCCCATTAGGATCAGGACCAAATCAGAGGAAGTCAAGATGTTCTCAAGCCTAAAGTATTCTACAGTGCTTTCAGCTTTGGTATATTATGGGTACTTGTTACATTGTAATCAGTTGTCGGCCTCCTTCTCTGCCTCTGTGGCACTGTCCTGTGGAATATTTAACAAATTGCTTCTGGGGTTCCTGATTTTCTGCCTCCCCTCATTCCTGGGAATAAAATGAGGTCTGGATAGGGATATGTCCATGAGTAGGCACTAGTTTTCATGTTCTTGAAGGACTAGCTGGGTTAACAAATAATTTATAAGAGTGGCAAGGAAAGATTGAGCACATCTGGGGCTTGCTGTCTTCTTGCCTCTTTTCTGAGCAATGTCCTTTTCCCTTTCTAAACCTTTCCTACTGTTCAAATCTACTGTTTCCTCAGCATCTCCACTCATTACTACCCAGATCCCTTTTTCTGCTGCAGGAGATGAAAGCAGACACACAGGAGTTGCAGTAGTGTGATAATCTGCTACAGCAGGAAACAGAGACAAAACTGCTTCAGCAGTTTCCTAAAAGAGTCAAAAACCCAATCTGCATCTGCTGGACACTAGGACTTGTAGGGGAAGGGGGCTGGCGTAGCAGGTTTTGAAGCAGGTGGTAGGACTTGCTTTGTGTGTAAGGGAGTAAGCATATTAGCTAGTATTTATTATGCTTGTAGGAGCTGGTATGAATCATATTTGGGATAAACTAGATATGGACCATCCTCTTCATTCCCTTCCCCAGAACTCCTTTCTACTTCCTATGCCACATTGATTCTAAGCAAAATTGCCTCCCTGCAATTCCTTGGGGAGGGAACAGGATCCCAAATCAACAAAATATGGAATAAGCACATTGCAAGGTACGTCACACTAGAACTCATAAGTTATATATTTGAGGGTAACCTTCCTGCCTCAGAAGCACCCTTGAGAAGTGTCTGACTGCTTAGAAAGGAATTCTGTACAAGGCAAGGTAGATTTGCACCTTACAGACTAAGTATGTTATATAAATATATTGAGAACATAACCTATTGTTAGCTGTAGTTTATGCAATATATATCTCTAACTTACTCTGTGGGTATGTACAGTTGTTTGCTGCATACAGTCTATGTTCATAAGACTTACTTTAAGATGCCTAAATGTAGATTGTGAGTGGTATGTACAACTGTTTGATGTTCTTGAGCACTGTGTGAGAGCTATAACTCAGGGGAAGGGGAAGGCAGGCAGGATTGTAGAGAGCTAGGAGATCTGTGAGTTGGGGAGGAGTTGGCAGGTCTGGGGTTGGATTGGTGAGTCCATGGGACAGGAGGGATTGCCTGGTCAGGGGTGGGGGTCAGGTGATGGGATTAGCACAGTTCCAGGGCTGGAGTTAGCACCTGGGTTTTCCCAGCCCTGGGCCTGCACTCATGATGCCTCTGGAATACAAGCATTCTGGACATCAGGTTAACCCTTTCCTAGATCACGTCTACCCATGACTGGACCATGGGTATAAACGGCTATACCCTGTACATGAGAGATTCAATAGACGAAAAGGGTAGGGGGCATAGCTCTCTATGTCAAGGAGAGTTACGGATCCCTGCAAGCTGATATTGGTGACCAGGGTGGACACCAAGAGACCCGCTAGGTTAAAATCCATGGGGAATACAGCACACGGGACACAATGGTGGGAGTCTACTACAGACCTCCCACCCAAAGTCAAGAGCTTGACCAGGAGTTCGCCAGGGAATTGGCTAAGGCCACATGCTCCAGGTCCATGGTTGTCACACGAGACTTCAACGACCCAAACATCTCATGGGAAGAGTGATCAGCTAAATCCAAGTGGTTGCAAAGCTTCCTTTCATTGTGGATGACCTCTACCTGAGGTCTATGGACCAATGAGAGGTAAAGTGCTGCTCACCCTGGTACTGGCAACTGGGGATGACCTAATCAGTGACCTAATGATCAATGGGAAGCTGGGTGACAGTGACCATGAGCTGATCACCTTCACCATCCTCTGTAAAGCTGGCAAGTCAGTCAGCAATACAGAAGTCCTTGACTTCAGGAAAGCTGACTTTGACAAGCTCAGGAGGCTTGTTGTTGAGACCCTAAGGGACCGTGACCCCAAGGAGGGGGGAGTTCAGGAAGAATGGTTGTTCCTCAAGGGAGCAATCCTCAATACACAAGTTAATGCTATTCCATCTCAGAGGAAAGGCAGCAAAAGGGCACAGCAGCCCCCTTGGCTCTCCAGGGAACGAGTGGACCTCCTGTGGCTAAAAAGAAAGGCCTATAAAAGATGGAGGATGGGATCCACCTCCAAGTAGGAATATTCTGCACTGGTCCAGACATGCAGTGAACAAACCAGGAAAGCCAAGTCTGTGACAGAACTCCAACTAGCTACAAGTATCAAGGACAATAAAAAGTCCTTTTTTAGATATGTGGGGTGCCAGAGGAAAAGCAAGAGCAACACTGGACCCTTGCTAAACCAGATGGGACAACTGACAACCAACGCTCAGGAAAAAGCCAACCTATTAAAAGGGTATTTTGAGTCTGTCTTTCATCAGGCCCACAGGACGCCCTTGCCCATTACAGGACAGGGAGGCCTGGGTGAGGGAGATTCCCTGCCCTCCATCAACTCTGACCTTGTGAAGGAACACCTTAAGAGGCTGGACACCTTCAAGTCAGTTGGCCCTGACAATCTACACCCCAGGGTACTCAAGGAGCTGGCTAGCATCATACCCCAGCCCTTGGCATGGATCTTTGAGAACTCCTGGTACTCTGGTGAAGTGCCTGAAGATTGGAAGAAGGCTAACGTGGTGCCTATCTTCAAGAAAGGGAGGAAAGTGGATCCGGCAAACTACAGGCCCATCAGCCTGACCTCTATTCTGGGGAACATCTTAGAAAAGATTATTAAAGAGGCCATTCTTAACAGATTGGCTGACAGCAACATCCTGAGGGATAGCCAGCACAGGTTTGTTGCAGGTAGGTCTTGTTTGACCAATCTTATTTCCTTTTACAACCAGGTGACTTATCACCTGGACAAGGGAGAGGAGATTGATGTCATATAACTTGACTTCCAAAAAGCCTTCGATCTAGTATCCCATGATCACCTCTTGGCAAAACTGGCCAACTGCAGCCTCAGATCCACCACAATCTGCTGGCTGGGGAATTGGCTCTGTTGTCAGACCCAGAGGGTGGTGGTTGATCGAAGTCAATCACCATAGTACCCTATGACCAGTGGGGTTTCCCAAGACTCTGTCCTTGGACCCATATTGTTCAACATCTTCATTAATGATGTGGACATTGGAGTCAGAAGCGGACTGGCCAAGTTTGCCAATAATACCAACCTCTGGGGTAAAGCATCCATACCTGAGGAAAGGAGGGAGATCCACACTGACCTTGAAAGTCTCAGGAAATGGGTGGATGAGAACCTGATGGTGCTTAACACCAAAAAATGCAAGGTTCTCCACCTTGGGTGGAAAAACCTGCAGCATCCTTATAGGCTCAGCAGTGCTATGTTGGCTAGCACTATGGAAGAAAGAGACTTGGGGGTCATGATTGACCACAAGATGAACATGAGTCTTCAATATGATGCTGCAGCTAGTAAAGCGAGCAAAATGCTGGCTTGCATCCATAGATGCTTCTCAAGCAAATCCCAGGACATCATTCTCCCATTGTACTCAGCCTTGGTGAGGCCGCAGCTGGAGTACTGCATCCAGTTTTGGGCTCCACGGTTCAAAAAGGAGGTGGAGAAGCTTGAGAGAGTCCAGAGAAGAGCCACACACATGATCAAAGGTCAGGAAAATAGACCTTACAATGACAGGCTGAGAGCTATGGGACTCCTTAGCCTGGACAAGCGCAGGCTCAGGGGTGATCTGATGTCCACCTATAAGTTTATCAGGGTGTTCACTAGGAGCTGAGGGAATGTTTGTTCACCATAGTGCCACAAAGGGATGACAAGGTCAAATAGCTATAAGCACCTGCAAGACCATTTCAGGCTGGACATAAAGAATAATTTCGTCACTATCCGAGCCCCCAAGGTCTGGAATAGCCTGCCACTGGAGGTGGTTCAAGCACCTTCATTTAACACCTTCAAGAGAAATTTGGATTCTTATCTTGGTGGGATCCTATGACCCCAGCTGACTTCCTGCCCCTGGTGCAGGGGGCTGGACTCGATGTTCTTCCGAGGTCCCTTCCAGCCCTAATGTCTATGAAATCTATGAAACCCCACCTTGACTGAAGTTAATGTACCTGACTTGACTGAAATTGGGCACTCCACATTTTGGATAATTTAAGACTTCTGAATACCTAATTGATTGGGCATTTAGATTGACCAAACCCTGCTTAGGTCAGTCTAAATGTAATGCTCACAATCCCTGTGGCTGAGACCATACGAGCACAGACGTTTGGTTTTCCAGGTACAAGTAGCAGTGGCACAAGGTAGGTTACTTGTGCCGCTGCTGTGGCACATGGCAGGTTACTCTGCATGAGGTAGGGAGGCTGCGGCCAACAACTGTGCTGGCCCCAACAGCCTTACCTGGGGTTCTGGTGGCCAGGAAAGCTGCAGCTAGGAGCCTGGCCAGCAGCTGGAGCATGGCCCTGGTCAGCCAGGATTAGATCCAGTGCCACATACCACACAGCTACACTTTTCTGGATGCTGCAAGGTAGCAGTGTGGGGTATGCCTGAGTGTGCATTGTGTGTCGCTTCAGAGCTGTCGGTGGTGCCACATACCACACAGCTGCACTTTTCTGGATGCAGTCTGTAAGGTGCAAATCTACCTTGCTTGACTTCAGACTAACTCTGCTAACTATGTCTCTCTGCTCAAGGAGTTCTTTGCTAGGATGGAAGAGCTAGTCCTTCCTCTAATTACCACAGATGGCTTTCTGGTTTCACAGAGTATAAAAATAATCTTTAAATTTTTCCCCAATCCCATTATACTCTATTACTTATAGTGAAATACACTTCTCCCATATTCCTTCATTTGTCAGTAAAATATTTCTATGGTTTATGTCATCTGGTGACACTTGTGAAAATTAAATAGGACAGACAGGGAAGGAAGTTAAAACTGGCTTTGAGCAGTTCGTGTTGCTATTCCTTGAGCATCAGCACAGAAACACATTCTCTTGTGAAAGTCTGTATTTGTTAAAGTCTTTATTTTTTAGTGTAAAATGCATGTGGTGGAGAGAGGGTAAAAGAAGGTGTTAGTTGTAGTAACCAAGTCTTCATCTGAAATTACTTTCATACACTTAACCTAGACAGATATTTGTCTTGCATGCTGTAGGCAGGGATGTTCCTGCCCTGAGAAGGGACCAGAAGTCTCTTTTGGTCCTATTTTCTATGATTCTATAATTATACACACAAAGTTACACCTGCATGTGGGCCTTTTAAAACTGAAGATCTTGAAGGACATCCACTTATACTGCACAGAATAAAAGAATGATTCATAGGTCAACCTGAGAATGGTGACCCTATCAAGGGAGTAGTAGTGAGTAATGTAGATGGAAACTGAATTATAATTAAAGGAAGATAGTATGATTAGCATGAAAATATATGTCCTTACTGTAAGAATCTGGTGACCTTAGGGGAAAGATGCTGCATGTAGCCTCATGGCATCACACAGCATAATCCAGCTCATGAGACAGAACAGAAGAGAACAAGAAAATGCTCTGCTGTATTGGACTACTTGTATTGTAATCTGTTTCTTATAAATTTAGGATTTTTTGGTAGCTCATATATGCCCCTTGCCAATAAAATGAGCAAATGTCCATAAGGAGTCCTGCACTTAAGGTTGAATGGAAGTGCATCAAAGTGGAAATGCATCAAGATGAAAATGCATCAAAAGTAAAATTGATCAGTTAAAATTCCTGAGTTTAAGATACTTGTTTTCAAATAAACTGGCTCTAGGCATTACAAATTCTCCTATCTAACAATGCATATCAACAATGTCAGTTGGAGTCTCAGCAAGTATCAAACCTTAATTCTCTAAAGCTAAATCAAAAGCTAGGCACAAGACAGCCTATGCTGTTTCAGCTTTTATACTCTTGATTGCTTCTTCAGTACCCTTTACAGACTCAGGGACAGCTCTATGTAAATTGAGCTGAGTTATTTTAGGTTTGCCTCCATGTAACTGAGAGCAGAATCTAGCACTGTCTGTCATTGATTAGAATCTTCCCAACTGTGAAAACTAGTCTCAAACCAAGCTATATATTCCAGCTTTATACAACTGCTGGGTGATGCATTTTGACTGTCTTTTATTTTTTCTTAGGCTACATTTTTTCCCTCTCACCTCAAATAGCACTATATATGTCCTATAGTTCAGATCACTGAAGTGTAAGCCATTTTAGGATTAAATTGCTATATAAAGCTTACTGTTGTAAACATTGTATACCAAATTCATTACAAAATGTTACATTTTTATTTCTTCAGAATAAAATAATGCTTCAGGATCATTATTGACACCAAGATGTATGCTTTAGAACCAAACTTTAGACTAACTCAAAAATAATATGAAGTTTTGTTTGTTTATTTTGTTTTGCATAATCGTGCTCCTCTAACTAAAGTCACGTAAATTAGGGCTGTGCAGAATTTTGCCAGCAGTTTCGTTTCGATGCTGTTTTGACTCGTTTCAAGCTCAAAAAGGTAAAATATAAATGAAACAGAGAGCTTTGAAACAGCCTCGAAATGAAATGAGGCAAGTCAAAACATTTTGAAAATTTTGAAACGTTTCAAGTTTCGAAGCTCAAGCTGGGCTTGCCTGAAGGGAAACAAAAACTAAACTAAAGAGAGGTGTGAGAAGAGGGGGGAAGTGGGGAGAAGGACTGCTTTCATTATTGACTGTGTAGCTGGCCAGCGACTGTCATCCTTTCCTCAGGTCCCATAAAAGGCAGCATTGTTTGAACTGCACTGCTTTCTGCCTTGGTGTCAGTTGAGTGAAGGAACACCTTAACACACACACAGTGTCACCCACCCATGTCATGAGTTTTGCCTGTCAGCAGCCAGAGGTGCAGGGCCCCAGAACCCAGACTCCCCCTGCACCTATCTCCTTGACAGCTGGCAGGGGTCATGACCTCAGCTGGGGCTAGCAGGCCTGCAGCTTTCACCCCCCGTGCCTTAACACATGCAGTGTCACCCATGTCATGTGTTTTGCTTGTCCATAGTTTCCCCGAACCCCCTGCACCTATCTCCTTGAAACTTGGCAGGCTTCGTTTGTGTAGTGATATTTCCATTTGATGAGGAGGATTTTCTGGAGGCATCATTGGTGATACTGCTCTAGGCTCTTGAGATGACAGCAGTAGCTCACCCATGTTTCACATCCATAAAGGAGAGTGGGGATGATGACTGCTCTGTACACCTACATGTTGTTGGCTTTCTGGAAATTGCAATCAATAAAAACATGCTGCAGCAGTTTCCTGAAAGAGGCTCTTGTGGATTGGATTCTGTGCTGGATCTCCTCATTAGTGTTCAGTGAAAGGTAGAGAGGTGCCTACCAAGATAAAGGAAATGCTTACCTACCTTCAGGATCTTTCCCTTGATGGGAGGGGGCCAGATTCATCACTTGGAGAAGACTGATAAACAGCTTAGTCTTCTCAGTGTTGAGAGAGCGGGTGAAAGTTTGATAGGCTTTTGCAAAGAGATTGATTGAGCACATTTTGGAGGTTTTCCTCAGTGGGTGCAAGAATTTTATAGTCATTAGCATATTGAAAGTCAAAAATGGTTGTTTTGAAAACATTGGTCTTTGAGGAAAAATGTCCCAATTTTAAAAGCCCTCTGTCCATGCATTATTCAATGTCGATTCTGGAAAGGAGACAGGCCTTGACAAGAATCAGGATGACAGTCAAAACAGTGGAAAACAGAGTTGGGGTGATAAGTAGGGATCCTGGTTTTCTCTGATTTAAAAAAATCTACAATTTTCATTAAAAAAAAAGTAATCCCAAATCCACATTTTTCTGCGATTGGATTTTTCTGTGACTCTATTAAAAGAGCAGTTGCCCCCTTCCCTCACAGTTGCCTACTTCCTTTATCCTTGTTTCTCTTTGTTTCCTTCTTTGTCTACTAAAAAATTAGGGTTCTCTGTTACACTTCTGCTGAGATGAGGTGTCATGTTGTGAAGCAGAATGAAACTTTTTCTTCCAGTTGAGGAGGGCTTAGATCTCAGTGTTGCTCTTGTTGAACTGGTCTTGGTGTCGATGGGTGGTAGCCAGTGGATTCAGCACAGACTATATGGCGATTTCCTCAATGTTGCCTTCAGTTGAGGGCAGGGCAGAGATCTCCAACAGCGCATTTACAAAAAAGATCCTTACAGACCTTCATCTCTTGAAGAAATTTGAAGTTGAAATTTATTTGCATTGCTTTTGTCTGTTTATGGTGTTTCAGAGCAGGCTAGATGTTCATAAAGGATCTGATAAGATGATGATCCGTACAGAAGTTCCTCGCAAGGCTCATGTGATATGGACCTCCATTTGATCATGGGCTCTAAAAATAGCAGTCAAGGAGGTGCCAATGCTTAGATTGAGGTTCTCCAAAGGTAGTTTTCTATTTGTAACTTTGTCTAAAGACGGTATTCATACTGACAAGACTGTGCTCCACGCATTTGCGCAGGAGATGGATACCACCAGAAAGCCATTTGAAAGGAAGTTGTCTTTCACTACT
>NW_005842418.1:733559-735805 GCF_000455745.1 Alligator sinensis
TCCTTCCAAATTGTGCCACTCCAGAGTCCCAGGCCATGCCTGATTCTGGCATTGAAGTCACCAAGATAATGATCTTGTCCTCTTTGGGAGTATTAGTCAAAACATTGTCAAGGTTCAAGTAGAATGGTTCTTCATCATCACCATCATCAAACATCAGGGTCTATACACTGATGACAGAGGCATACTTGTTGCTGCTTAATTTAAGATGGAGGGTCATAAGACACTCACTGATGGTCACAGGGAACTCTGCAAGTTGACTAATGAACTGACTCTTGATGGCTAAATCGATGCTGTGAACACATCTTGCCATGGGCCAGTTTCCCCTTCCAGAAGGTGTATCCTCCACCCTCTTGCCTCAGCTGACCCTTACCCAGTCATCTTATCTCACTGAGAACTACATGTCAATTTGTATATTACTAGTTCCCTGGAGATGATGGCAGTTCTTCTTTCTGGTCATTTGTTGTCTTGAATGTCCATCAAGGTGTAAATCTTTCATGTTGCAAATATGATTATTGTCTTATGGTGTTTTGAGCAGGGGGTTGGACTAGATAACCTCCCGAGGTTCCTTCTAACCCTAATTTTCTATGATTCTGTTTTTAACTATAGAGAGTGTGATTCTGCTAGATGCATTCATTGAATCCAGGAGTAGATAAGAGATCCTAGGTTTGGGACATCTTTTCTAGTCCCCTTCCTCATGCAGGGTGAGCACAGGGTATCCTAAGTAGGATTGCTCAGTCATGGCAGGAGTGAAAAATGACCATCAGCCTACTGCCACCTGTGTGCAGACTCATGGCTAGAAACTGCTAGATTTCCTGGTCCTGTTTGTATCACCACTGGTCCACTATTGCAGGGCTTCAGTAGTACAGAAGAGCATGTTGTTTCCTGTGGCAGTAGCCTGTGAATGACTTTGTTTAACAATAGGAAACTAGAGCACAGAAAGAGTAACCACATAGTTTTGACAAGGTGGAGATCTGGTTCCAGTGAAAAGGGAGAACCTTAGACTACAGGGGCGCAGCCACACATGCAAGCACATGCGCTTGCAGCAGCTCAAATAGAAGCGGTGCAAATTTGAGCTGGGGCTTTTTGCTTCAGCGCACATGCTCTGACATGCACTTCATTGTGGAGTAAATTGTGCCACTTGGGGCAAAATACCCCTGCCTGGCTCCTCCCAGATCTTCAGCTAGGGGGAGCTAGAGCCCGGGGCCAGCACCTGTGCTGTCCCCAACAGTATAAAAAGCCGCCCTCGCAAGTAGCTCAGAGCTACTAGCTCTCAGGAGCTTCTGGGACCCAGCCAATTGGTACCTGGAGATACTACCCCTTGTGCCAGCCAGACTGCTGAAGCAGCCCTGAGAGTTCCCTGCACCCTCTACCCACTGCAGCAGTCTGGCAATGGGGGCTGCTGCCTGGCTGTGACCTGCTGCGCACCTGCGACAGCATGTGGTCCCAAGGCTGCACGCCTGCCAGACCTGGATGACCGTTGCATGGCCAAAACACAGGCATCTGCACCTCTGGCCAGGAGGTCAGCCACAGCTAGATGAGTCCAAGGTGCCAGCTGTGAGCAGGCAGGGTCCTGCCATTGGCCTCCCTAGCAGCAATTCTGATGTTCCCTATTGGAAAACTGAAAAATCCCTGATAAAAAAAATCCCAGTCACTCTGTAAAATATGCCCAAATCCATGTTCCTCCACAAGTAAAACAAAAGACCACTATAAAGAGAGAGAGAGAGAGAGTGGGACAGAGACAGCAATTAGTTGGACAATGTTTTATTGATATATCTACAATGGTAAAGCAAGTTTCTTATCATAATAATAAAGTGAGCTCTAAATACAGGTTTCATGAATTCATGAATACATATTTTTCTGCCTTCTCACAGGGCGATGGCCCCCACACAAGGGGTCCATCCCCCACACAAGAGCGCTGGCCCCCCAACAGGGGAATCAGCCCCTACACAAGGGGTTTCTCCCCCACACAGGGGGTTCATCCCCCAACAGGGGAATCAGCCCCTACACAAGGAGTTCAGCCCCTCAACAGAGGGTTCAGCCTCCCAAAAGGGTTCAGCCCCCACACAAGGGGTTCATCACCCCAACAGGGGGTTCATCCCCCAAACAAAGGGTTTGCCCCCCAACAGGGGATTTGGCCCCCAAACGGGGATCAGATGGCCCCCACAGGGGCTACCACCCCCCTGCAAGGCCCACATGCCTCACCCCAACCCCCTGATTGCTGCCCTACCTGGCCCCATCCCCCACCA
>NW_005842418.1:736366-741276 GCF_000455745.1 Alligator sinensis
TGCTGGGGGAGTGGGTGGGGCTGAGGGTCCCCCCATGGTCCCCTCCCTCCTCCTTCAGCCTCCCCACCCCTTACTCACCGGCACCAGAGCCCTGGTGCTGAAGCTCACAGCCTGGCCTGTGCCTCTTTTTTAAGCTTTGATTTCTTTAGACCCCTGGATATCCAGGGGTCTAATTTTCTCCCCGTGCTGCAAGTTTGCAGCGCCGGGAACATTTTTTCCTTCCCTTCAAAGGGGTTTGAGGCAGGGCAAGAGGCACATGCATGCTTGTCTGGATGTGCCCCAGGAGATATCCATCTTGCTGCAGCCTTCTAAAGTATTTACAACTATTGAGATCCTGACATCTTCTGATTGCTTCACTTTTGAGGATTTGGGGTTGGTCCATATTTTGTCTGGAGCCTCCTCTCAGGCCTGTTCATCATGGGTAACCCTGACAGCAGTGTGACAGTCTGGGCAACATAGCTCTGAGGATCATTGGGATACACAAGCCTCTTCATCACTCTAAGTTCACAGTCCACATAATAGAGCTAAGGGAGTGTGCACTTCATAGAAGTGTTTGTGTGGTATGTAAGTCTTTTGCTGAGATGACTTAATAAAATGTTACTTTCTGTCCGTGATCTGCTTTGGTAATGCTGACTCTTCTGTCACCCATGGCCTCATGAGTAGGTCGCCTTTATCGCTATGTTTGAAGAGGAAAGAAAGAGTCAAAAGATGCAGTCTTTGGGCCAGTTTTCCTGTCCTCACAGGTCAACAGCCAACAGCAATTCTAAGATTCTAAGCTGAGGCCACTTTAGAAATACTTCCTATTGATAGGCATCATCAGGTAGGAAAGATGGTTTTTGGAAAAACTGCTATTCTTAGCAGTTGTGTGGAGCCAGGCTTAGAGACTTGAAAATCGATTGAACAGCAGTTTTAGAAATTATCTTTTAATGAATTAGAATCTCTGTCTATTCTCTTGCTACAACCTTTTTAGAGGTTTTTATTAGAGCTGTAGTGATTGTGAGCCATTCATGAAATCTTCAAATAATTAGCTGATCTTGTTCCATTGAATAAATGGCTCTGCAGCTTTGTGGTTTGCACTAATATCCTGGTTGCTATTAGAAGTGGCCTCTGTTCACTTAATAGATGAGAGATAAATGTGATATCATGCTTTATGAACACGCAGGAGGGTGTTGTGCTGGTTAAAGTATAGGAAGTTTTATGTGGCTCACCTACATTAGCTCTCTAGGGCTACAGTGAAGCAGAACTGAAACTGGCTATAAAGTAGTAACACAGATCATCTTTTGTATTATGAGTGATAATATTTCACTACTGTGTGGAGTGCGAATTGTCAGTATTATTTTCTTTTTTTTAATGAAAACAAAAGATTTCATTTCTGTAAGCCAGTATGTTATGCCATGCAAATTTTCTCACTGTACCATAGAAGCTGAGAAATAAAACATAAAATGTTGTAGTGCCATTTGAAACTCTGTGTGTGTGTGTGTGGGTGGGGGGGTGTGTGTGTGTGTGTGTGTGTGTGTGTGTGTGTACAAAAATCATCAGTCAGGCCCCAAGACCTGTGTATATATATATATATATTGGTGATGTTTCATTAACTTCTATGTATATATATATACACACACATATATATATGTGTATATATATATTAGTGATGCTTCATTCTGATTCTTGAGGCCTGACTGATGATTTTTGAATACTTGCCTTCAACAATAGTGGGTGTGCCTACACAAGACATTTACTCTCAGTAAAAGCTGACTAATTAGCTCTGTAGTAAAGCTTCAGCATCTACATGTGCAGCCCTATTAGGATAGGGCCTAGAATAATACAAGTACTATCCTCAGGAGACGTTTAGTGTACCACGATGCACTAAACAGAGCTGGCTGGGGCACGAGGGTACTACAGTACAGGGGCTGCCTGCTGGCTAGCTGTACACCAGAGCACCCTCATGACCGCAGTCAGCTCCTCCACAGCACGTTGAGTCAGGGCGGAGCAGTCTAAGGCTGCCAGGCTGACCCCTGGGGTCTCCTGCCAGCCAGATTTGCTTTGCCCTGGGTCACCATGCTGCAGTCCTGGGTGCACATGTAAATGAGACGCATGGGAACAATAAACTCCAGCACAAACTGTGCCAGCATTTATTCATTCACACTAACTTCATTCACACTAACTTCACCACATATACATATAGTGGTATTTCATTTTGATCACAGAAAAATGTGGATTTGGGGTTACATTTTTTATTCTGAAAATTGGGAAGTATTTCAGTCAGAGAAAATCAGGATCCCTGGTGATTAAAACCCCCCAAATCTGTGTTTTTTCATGATTAAAATGAAACATCTATATGTGTGTGTGTGTGTGTATGTGTATGTATGTATATGTGTATGAATGTATGTGTATGTGTGTGTGGCAACATGGAGGTATGCACCTCACTGCTTCTTTTAGCCTTAGGCTACTTCTCCTCTCCTCTCTCTTCCTCTTAAGCATTGGATCTCTCAACCTCCAGATGCCTTTCCCTTGAGCCCAGCCCCCAGGCAGGGTTTCTAAACACTGGTGTGCCCCTGGCATCTGGCTGTGGTTAACCACAATGCCTCTCAGGCACCCAACTGTGGGCTAACCAGAGTGTGCCCCCTCAGGTACCCTGCTGTGGCCTCCACACACTCCCCTTACAGTACTATTGCTGAGCAGCTAGCGCTGCAATAGGCACTCTGCTGCCCATGCAAGCTCTGCTTTATTGTACTGCTGTGGCATAGCTTGCTCTACAATAGGCACTCCTAGCCTATAAATCCATGGGGACCTGTTCTCCTGCAGCCCATAATGGGTTCCTCACCTGAGGATCAATCTCGCTGCTGCTGTTTCTCCCTTAAAGTAACAAGACCCCTAGGTTTCCTGCTACACAGCCATTTAAGCTTTAATCCTCTCCTGGGTTCAAAATTAACTGTTTAGGAAGGAACCCCTAAATATTATTATGTTACAAAATCTTGATTCTGCTTAAATGTATAAGAAACATATTTATAGCCATTACCACAACTCATACAAAACTATGGGTGATAAGGCTAAACACAGATTAATGCTATTCATCTGTAGAAACCATACATGCCATATCACATGCCATAAAACAAAATTCATAAAACAAGCATGTCATCCATCAAAGTATTGTGGGTTTACGATATGGACCTTGAGGTTTTCCAAAAAAACCCTAGCAGCCTACATAGCCTTTAGAGAGGCAGAGACATTTTTCAAACTGTCTCTCTTCCTAGTAGTTGCATCTTAGCCTTAATCATCTTCTCTTCAAAGGTGTGTGTATTTAGGCATTTCAAAACATATTTAAATGGTATTTGTTTATGTTTGAGGTAAAGCAGAAATAAAGAAAGGTGTATGTTCCTTAAGTCCATCAGCTGTCTCAAACAAGTTAATGTTTAAAGTTAATGCCAGGGACTGGACTCAGCTAGGAAGGGGTGAGAGCAATGATGTGATATGTTTGGAGGGAGAGGGTTCATTATTTTAATTTAAAACATGCTGCTTAGCATTTTAATGATACTTAGAAAATGATCACAGTGCCTCAATGCAGCAGATAATTATTATAATCTGTTTTACAGATGGAGGAACTAAGGGAATATAAGTAAAATCACCTTAACCAAGATCATAGTAGGAAAAATTCCAAGCCAGAAGTTCAGTGCTCAAACTCCACCGTGAAAAAATCCAGTAATGGACATGACTTTCTGTTTTATACCAATATAATTTCATTGGCCTCAAACACAATAAACTATTTTGTGCAAAACATACCCTCTTATGCACGGAGTCACTTATGAAATAACCTGTATTTTTAATTTCCTCTTTGTCTCGGATCTCTTTCCATTTAACGACTGCTTGTCAGCAAGAATTGATGGAGAGGTGTATAAAGGCATTAACCAAATGAAGTTCCTATGGTTCAAGCTTAAGAGCTGGATGAAAGAAGAGAAAGTATAAAACTTAGATAGGTTGACAGGGCCATCTGACCATGCCACATAAATTGTCATGTAGCTGAAGCCATATAAGCAGATTGCCTCTGTACTCTTGATATATTACAATTTCTGGTTGAATAGCCAGAAGAATGAAAGAGAAGATTTTTAAAGAATTTCCACAGACAAACTTTTATTTCCACGCAAATCCCCACTTCTCTTGGTTTTGAAACACACATGACTTAATGTCTGAACATGTTTCTACCTGACAAGGCATGTGAAAGAAGTAACTTAGTCTACCAATATATAAGAGTAGACATGATGGCTATGTATTCTGTAACAGGTATAGGCCAATTTCCAATCATTTATACCAATAAATGTATAATGTCTGTACCTGGCCAATAAGATATAAACCTGTTTCCAAAATTATATTTTAAAATTTAGAGGTGAATCTACTTTAGAAAGAAATCATATTCAGACAGCTTAGAAAGTAGAGATGTTCTAGAATTGAGAGAGAGACAATACAACCCAGCAGCCGCGGAGCCCCCCGCCGACCCCCAGCACAGCTGGGGTAAGCGGGGCCCACGGAGAGAGGGGGCTAACCCGTTAGTGTGTGTGTGGGAGGAGGCGGCTGAGTGGAGCCGGGCTGGGTCAAGCCCCGCCCAGGCCCCTACTTGGCCCAGCCCCCCAGGGAGAGAGAGAGGAGGGGGGGTACTCACCTGTCCCCCTCCAGTAGGGCAGGGTCCCCCAAATCCCGGGCAGGGGCCCCTTATTGCCCTAAGAGCAGCTTCCTCGACGGCAGGCCCACTGCGCATGCGCGCAGTTTAAAAGGGCCAGCCGACTGGGAAAAAAGCCCAGTTAGGCTCGGAAGCAGCGAGAGACGCGCAGGTGAAAGCTCACTGCGCCCCCGCTCCCCTGAAGCCCCCCAGAAGCCCCCCAAAACCCTCCAGCAGCCGCGGAGCCCCCCGCCGACCCCCA
>NW_005842418.1:744949-751743 GCF_000455745.1 Alligator sinensis
AAAGAGACTTGGGGGTCATCATTGACCACAAGATGAACATGAGCCTGCAATGCGATGCGGCGGCTAGTAAAGCGACCAAAATGCTGGCTTGCATCCATAGATGCTTCTCAAGCAAATCCCGGGACATCATTCTCCCCCTGTACTCGGCCTTAGTGAGGCCGCAGCTGGAGTACTGTGTCCAGTTTTGGGCTCCACAATTCAAAAAGGATGTGGAGAAGTTTGAGAGAGTCCAGAGAAGAGCCACGCGCATGATCAGAGGTCAGGGAAGCAGACCCTACGATGACAGGCTGAGAGCCCTGGGGCTCTTTAGCCTGAAAAAGCGCAGGCTCAGGGGTGATCTGATGGCCACCTACAAGTTTATCAGGGGTGACCACCGGTATCTGGGGGAACGTTTTTTCACCAGAGCGCCCCAAGGGATGACGAGGTCAAATGGTCACAAACTACTTCAAGATCGTTTCTGGCTGGACATAAGGAAGAATTTCTTTACTGTCCGAGCCCCCAAGGTCTGGAACAGCCTGCCACCGGAGGTGGTTCAAGCGCCTTCATTGAACACCTTCAAGATGAAACTGGATGCTCATCTTGCTGGGATCCTATGACCCCAGCTGACTTCCTGCCCTTTGGGCAGGGGGCTGGACTCGATGATCTTCCGAGGTCCCTTCCAGCCCTAATGTCTATGAAATCTATGAAACTATCCTTACAGCTAGGCTAGAGATTCCAAGTTGGGGAAAGGGACGGTGTAGGGATATAATACTGATTAAAAATCTTTTTTTTTTTAGTATTTCCACACAGATGTACCTTGCATCTATGCATAGTTTTGACTTGAAAACTTGAGCACAAGCATCTTCCTGCTTTGTAGCAATAACTTCCATATTCCTCACCCTTCCACACCCACCTTAACCATTATAATCATAAACTTTTGTTTTCAGTTAGCACCTACTCCTTCGCCTGCTGAAGTTAATGGCAAAATCCTATTGTCTTTTAGAGAAGGAATCTAAACATTTAAGTTTAACCTGGAGAAAAGTCTTGGCCCTGTTTACAGTACAAGAAATCATTCCCCTTGCCTTTATGAACCTGACATTTTTTTCTTTAAATGACCTTATGGTCCCTGCCTATGAAAAGAGTAACCATGACTGCAACCTGACTACTTGAAATCAGGCATGATAAAAAATGAAATGCTAATATGCAGGTTATGTTAGATGTTGCTTTAAAATTTCAGAAGAATGAACAGTAATCAAATGAGTGTGTCACATAATACACAGCATGTAAGAACCAATTATGTAAATGAAGGCCCAAGGTTAGTTTACTTCAATACTTTTTAATTCTACAAATATTAAAATCAACTAGTTCCTTGTATAATAGATGGCTATGACAAGAGTTAAAGAGCTCAAAATATTTTTGTAGTCCCATGTCTAATTAATATTTCTGTTGTGTGACCTACATTTCCCAGAGCTATAAATGAAAAGGGCCCCAAAAGTATATATTTTTGTTTGAAACATTTTAGTATAATATGTTTAAGAGATCAAAGGCAATGCGATCAGTGCATATACCTTCCTCATTTGGAAATAAGTGGCAAAATAAACTCACAATGTTGCAGCAAATTTTGGAAGAAAAACCTTTTCAAGCTTAGTATATCTCACTTGACTTTAATGGAAGCCTAGAGCTGCAGTGATATAATTATGTTTATTTGGACTATAAATCTATCCTGCAAATATTCCACTTGAGTCACATTTCATTTTTTATATATTTTTACTATCCTTTCTGTCTTCCTTCTGTTGTGTTTTGTTTTTAACACAAAATGGAAACACAACAGAATAAATGTTTTAACCCTATTAGTGTCAGCTAAGTTTCAGATCCCATTAAAGCATAACAAATACTAGGTGGATTTGCTGACAATGTAAGTGATGGAGAATGCACTATATTCACTATGCATTTAAATATCCTTTACTAGCAATGGTTAGATCCCCCACACACAAACATTTTGCAAGTCCTATTTTCTCCAGCTATGTTCTAACATCCAATTTTGTAGTGTGTCAGTTATGGTAGAAAATCATACCTGGCACATTCTTTCAGGGTGGTGATTGATTAAACTTTGAAATCAGAGCCTAATGACAAGGTCCTTTTGACCCTGATTCCTTTCTTTCTTATGTTGGCATCAACAGTTTGTACTTCAAACCATAATGCAGAGCAAAATTGGGAGATGGGGCATACTGCAGAGAATTAAAAATGGTATGCCTCACTGATTACTCAGAAACAATTGTATAGTGGTATGACCTCTGTTTTTGGAAATGTGCATACTGGTTTCAGTACATTGAATCTAATAGCAGAGGGTAAAAGTTGTGCATCCACAGGTTACAGGTAGCTGTCTAATAAAGCAGCCATGTTTTTTTTTGTGAAATGGATGACCACTAGCTTATCAAAAGCATGGTTTTATATAAGATAGACATTCCCAAGTGCTTCATGTTGCCATTAGTATGGTCTGAATGTTTGACAAATGCCAGGTTAGGTCTGCAGTAATTAATTAAACAACATATGAATAGTTTTGTTTTTAAATTGCAGCAATGTCAAAAAGGGAAAAACAATTAATTTTGGTATATTTATTCAAAGCAAAGGCAGCACCAGAAGAAAACTGTATTAGACATTCCAGATAGCTGCATTCTTCTTCTTAAGGAAATTTAGAGAAGCTAGATCAGTTTTAATGATTTTTATATCATCTGGAAACAGTGTATATGGATGAGTGCACACATCAGATCCCACCATTAGATTTCGTGACTTGATTTTCATTACATCTGGATACATTTTTTTTCTCCCAAAAAGCATTAATCCATTTAAATATTAATAGATGAAACCCCGAGATGTGTCCATTCTCAAGTCCGAATACACTGAGGGTGACAAAGAATGAAGCAGTCTTTGCATCAGCTGTGAGAAATGATAAAAGCATTAGCACCACAAATTACAAATTATAGAGAAGTATCCACTGCATAAAAGGGTGCCAAAAGTTCCTTAAAAATCTTGAAGATGCATGGTATAAATGTCTAAATAGATCATTATAAACAATTTTTTCAACCTTATATTTTGTTCCCTTTGTAATTGTTCCCTCTCTTTGTTTTTACTAGTTAGATTTTTTTTTTCTTTAGGAGTTGAGGGACGAAGATGCATTAGACATGTTCTGTTAGAGCACAGTTCATGGGCTGCAGGTTCACAACCTTTCTGAGCCCAGGTTGTCATAGCAATAGCTACCTGTTGTGAGAGCTGTCAAAGACAGGTGGGGAGGGAAGGAGGAGGGATAGAGGAGTGTGTAAGAAGTGGGACTGTTATTGTCACTTTGACAGTACAGGATCAGAGGAAGCATGACTCCAGACTGCTAATCTCACTACACTAGCCCCCAGAGTCAAATATATTTTGAGTTTGGGTTGTCACAGTAATAGCTAGTGAGAGCTGGAGGGATTGGGGGGGAGGATGATTGGGAATTGTGACTATCATTATGATAATCTGGACCCAGAGGACACAGTTCCAAAAACTACTAAACTACTGAATCTGGCACAGCAGACTCCAGAACCCGGGTCACCTGGAGACTAAGTAATCCTATCTCCAGCCTTCCTGGCTGCTGAAAAGCTCACTTCCCCTTTTGTCTTCATCTCCCTCTCTCTTAAAAATCTAGAGAGAGACAAGTACTTTGTGCATTGTTTTTTGTGCAGGGAAGCCATCTAAAACTAACTAGCCAGAAGTAAAAATATGCAGTGGTGACACACAGGGGGTGCACGTGGGTGCATATGCACCTCCTGAGTGTGGCGGTGCACCCCTTACGAAAAGGCACCGTATTGGCGGTACCAGTGCATGATCAGCAATCGCTGATGGCCACCACCGATGCTGCCAGCAGGATCTGCGGGTGGTCACCAACCCCTGGTTGGCGCTTGCCACCCCCGCACCATCACCAACAGCACCAGTGGTGTCTGTGGGAGCTCACTACTTACCACCATCACGTTCCCACTGCTCCCACCATGCTCTCGCCGCTGCCAGCACTGCCGTGCACCCCCAGCCACTGAGGGCACATGTCGTTCATGAAAATACATATGTTTCAGTTAGTGCTGAACTCTTCTTTTTTTTTTTTTTAACGGGACATTTACTTGAATACAAGACAAGCCCATTCAATACGGTGGGAGTAGCCCCTTGTCTTGGATTCAAGTACAGGGGGGGAAATGGGGTAGGCAGGTGGTTATTGCAGTTTCTGCCCTAACCTGGGCTTGGAGTTGGAGCCACAAGCACTGCTCCCCCTGCTCCCCTCTGCTTACTGCTTCTTCCCTTTTGCTTGCCCACCACTTGCTCCATGCTGCCTTTTCCACTGCTGCTACTTATGTGGAGTTGCGCCTCTGAGTCTGGCTCTGGCCCTGCTCCAGCCGGGCACAGAGCACACACTGGCTCTGGTCCCCTTCTGGCCTGCAGGCAGTGGCAGCTCAGGCCCTGGCACTGGCCCTGGTACCAGCTGCTAACAACTACCTTCAACCTCTATATCAAAGAATCTAGGAATGAAGACCCCTTCCTCTGCTGGACCTCGAGCACAAGATTTTCTCTATAGTCTCACTTAGAGGGAACTTCAGACCCTTGACAGGTCCTTCAATATGCAATCAACTTTGTATTGTGTAGAGCTGCCTCATATGGTGGAGTGGAAGTGCAATGGGGCCATGGCCATACCTCTTCACATTCCTTTGTGGTAACATTGGTAAGTGGTTAGAAGATCTAATATGTATTTATAATCATAATTTTATGGTAGCATCCACTGCATACTAAGTGCTTCCCAAATGTTCATGGAAGACTGGCCCTGCTTACAGCTCAGAATCTGAGACAGTAGTAGGCAAAATTGGAAAGTAGGTGTTTCAAACAAAAGTCAGCTCAATTCACTGCAACCTGCAGGGTAGAAGAGGGTCTTTTAAAAATACTTAAATATAGGACAGTGATCAGGCCGGCTGTGACCAAGCTCAGTAAAGCCATATCCCAATACTAAATACTTTTGTTCCTTTTAAAATTGTTTAGAACTGTAGAGTTGTGTAAAAGACTATGTTGCCCTTTTTTTGTTGTTTTTTTTTTTTTTTTTTACTTTGGGGAAAAAACAAAGTAAAATATTTTGACATTACACATGGAACACTTCAGAAATCTTTCTTCTAGTGAACAATTTCTCAGTCAATAAACATAGACACTCTAAAAGTTGTAGGTCTGTAAGCACCATTTTAAGTGCTACAAAGTAAGCAAGCATTTATGTTTCTTGTTTTCTATAGATTTTCACAATATAAATGTACAAAAATCTGACACATGAAATTACAGATGCACCAATTTTAATAGCACCAGTTAAGTATATCACATGAATGCACTTTAACAAGAAGATTATACCTATTCTATTTTGCTGATTAGTAAAAAAAAATCTTACTGGAATTCATGCCATTTCTTATACAATGGGCTTTCTCCTTTCTTGTGAAGGTTTCATAGTCCTCCCTTTCCTTGTTTCCTTAAAGGCCCCTGCTACACATTATACTCAAGATGGGATGAACCAGTTAATCATCTCTTAAGTAGTAACCTGACCATACTTTAATGCAATTAATGCAATTATTTGACTTCCATGCACTTCTGATGCTAAGAGTCTCAATCAGCTGATTGTCTCTTCCAACCTCAGGGAGTCCATCAAAGTCAAGGGCTCTAGTATGCCCCCAAGGCTTGGAGTCAAGATCAGCTGGCGTTTTGCAGCCACAGGGGCACAATCAGAGCCCTTGACTCCAATGAGCCCCCTCAGCTGGAAGCAGCAGTAGATCAGCTCTCCCAGCCTTGAGGGTGCACCCCTCAAAGACTCTTGGCACTCAGGACATTCTGCCCCATGACTGGGAGCTCCAATTAGCTGATCAGCAGGGATCCTGGTTTTCTTTTATAAAAAAAAATTGAATCTGAAAATAAGGGATTTTTTTATCAGAGAAAACCAGAATTCCTGGTGATCAGTGGATCAGCCAAAGGGGTTCCCAGCTATGAAGCAGATGACTGGGGTACCCAGTCATAGGAGCTTTCAGATCCTGAGCATCGTCTGTACCAGAAATATGGCATCATGGATGTGATGCTTGATCCTGAAATTGCATCTCCTGCCAGGTACATGTGGCATGTCAGGAAGTGCAATTGTGGGGATTATGCATCAGATTCTATGGCATCTTTAACTGCACATCTGCCAGGACCCAGGTTTCATGTTGTGTTTCTCTTAGGAACTGCAAACTAAAAGCAGACACCAGAGCTCTTTTTCATGAAAGAAGTTTGACCTACTTCCCAACTATGTTGTCTCAGACTGCAAAGTTATAATGCAACATCAAATTAAATTAGAAAAACAATAGTGTCATTGCTACCTGGTAATGTCAATAAAGAGAGAAGACAAGTCATCACCAATTAGCCAAATGTCTGAAGCTTGACTTTTTTTAAACCTTATTAATGTGTTAAAAACCAAAGGTGAAAGAGCAAAAGCACCAGGGGTTGGGCATAAAACACTTGTTAGTGACAGAATTATCACCGAAAGTATAAAGTCCCTCCTATCCTATACCCTTTATAGGGTTACACATTTAGGACTAGCTATCCATTTTTCACCTTGCAGAGGCTCCCCTTGATGGCCCAGTATAACACAAATGTGGCCATTTTTTGTAATGTGAAGTGTCCAAATTCAAAGGGGACATGTGCCTGGAACAGGAATATAAAGAGGTGGAGTACATTGTCAGAGATAGCCCCTGCAAACCAGTTTTTGTGATTTATCATGGTCACCATCGGGGACTGGTTCA
>NW_005842418.1:751753-774735 GCF_000455745.1 Alligator sinensis
GCCAGGGCCCTATGCACTAGCCACCATTGGATAGTGCTAGTCCTCTTTATGATCAGTTTGTACACAGTCTGTTAGTTTGTCTGGGCTTGCCTTGGTGTTTCTGTTGCTAATTGCCACATCCAGGCTGTGTAAGAGCAGGCAGTGAGGATGTGGTCATGTTGTACCTTGACAGCCCATATGCACAGTACCTTTCTAGAGAGTATCTCAAAGCAGATCCCATCACTGTTCCTGTTGTGCATGGGGAGGGATGACAAGATGCTGGCCCTGCCTCTCTCATTGACCGTGGCTGGAGAGATGGGCAATGATGGAGATGACAAGACTAGCAAGCTGCCATTAGAATGAGGGTACTCTTAGAACATTTGGACATGTTCAAGTCTGCTGGACCAGATCATCTGCATCCAAGAGTCCTGAAAAACTGGCTGAGCTCATAGCAGAGCCTCTGACAAAGCTGTTTGAAGAGTTGTGGAACTCAGGAGTGGTCCTGAATGTCTGAAAGAGGGCTAACATGGTTCCTATCTTTAAGAAACGGAAGAGGGACGACCCTGCAAACTACAGACCAGTCATTCCAACTTCATTCCTAATAAAAATCTTTGAAAAAACAGTCAACGAGGCCATCAACGACAAGCTTGTAACTGCTGGGGTATTAAGAAGCATGCTTTGTCTAGGGTAAGTCATGCCTACAAACCTGGTATCCTTTTATGACCAGGTAACTAACAAGCTGGACAAAGGACATGAGGTAGACATAATTTACCTAGACTTCAACAAGGCCTTTGATACTGTTTCCCATGAGATCCTTTCAATTCAGCTGGAGGGTACTAGCTTAGACCAGTCTACTGTGAGGTGGTTTGGGAATTGGCTCAGAGGCCAATCCCAGGCAGTTGTAATCAATGGGATGGCTTCATCCTGGAGGGCTGCCTCCAGTGGTGTCCCCCAGGGATCAGTGCTCGGGCCTGTGCTCCTTGACATCTTCATCAATGATTTGAATGAGGGGGTAGAATCAAAAATATTTTGTTTGCGGATGACACCAACCTATGGGGAAATGAAGGCACATCTGAAGATAGGGTAAGGATCCAGGATGACCTCACAGACTGGTTCTATGGACTAAACACAACCAGATAAGGTTCAATAGGGACAAGTGCCAGGTCCTTTATTTAGGTAGGAAGAACCTTCACCACAATTATATGATGGGTGGTGGTCCAGTAGCCGGCACTGTATCTGAAAGGGACCTGGGAGTGACAATCGACTAGAAGATGAATATGAGCCAATGGTACAATGAAGTCACCAGCAGGGCAAATAGAACTCTGGCGTGTATCAGCCAATGTGTTATGAATAGATCCAGAAAGGTGCTCCTTCCCATCTATTTGGCACTGGTGAGGCCACAGCTGGAGTACTGTGTCCAGTTCCGGGCACCGCACTTCAGGAAGTATGTGGATAAGCTTGAAAGAGTACAGAGAAGGGCCACTCATGTGATTAGGGGCCTGGAGGATAGGCCTTATGAGGAGAGACTCTGGGAACTGGGTTTGTTCAGTTTGAGCAAGAGAAGACTGAGAGGTGATTTGATAGATGCCTACAAGTATGTCAAGGGTGAACACCAAGATCTAGGGGAGCAATTCTTCAGAAAGGCACCCCTAGGGAGAATGAGGACCAATGGGCATAAGCTAATTAAGAAAAAAATAGGTTGGACATTAGGAAAAACTTATTTTCCATAAGGGTATCTAGAATCTTAAACACACTCCCAATAGAGGTGGTACAGTCACCATCCTTGGAGGGGTTCAAGTAAACCCTTGAATATAAACAACTTATATGAGTGGTAAGATAATTGGAATCATTAGGTATAGATATATAGCCATTTGGAGCTATTTCATAATAGCAGCAGGTATTATGTTCTAATTATTATGGCTGTGCGAAACAGCACCGTTCCGTTTCGATGGGACAATGTTTTATTTCAAGTTTTGTTTCATTTTGAAACCGCTGTTCCATGTCTATATTGAGTCCATCAGTTTCTGTACCTAGGAGGTTGATGAAGTGAAGTTCAAAGGCCCAGCTGTGAAAAGTGGTTTGTAAATTCAAACAAGCACCGAACCTTGGTAACCTAACTTTGTCACCAGAAGCCAACTTCCTACAGCTCAAAACACAAAAGCTGTCAACAATCTCCGGTACCCCCACAAACTGCACACCAGAATCTATCAAAGAGAAGAATACCCAACTACCTGTGGGGGCACATTTCTCACAAAAAAACAAAACAAAAACACACTGTCTCCAGTCTCTCAGGCCTGATTCTGAAAGGGAATTTACAAACCACTTTTCACAGCTGGGCCTATGAACTTCACTTCATCAGCCTCCTAGGTAGTTGGTACAGAAACTCATGGACTCAATATAGACAGTGGGATTCTGACACACGACAACCTACCAGACATCTGACTCTCCAGGTAACTCTCCACTTTTACCTGCGCTGCTACATTCCCCTTTCCCCACCTCCACCCTGGCCTGTTCCTCACCCCCTGACATCTCCATTTCCATTTTCACTGACTGGCTTTCTTGTCTGCATTGCATGCCACCCTCTAGGTTCTTTACTATTCCTTCCATCCAGGAACAGCACACACACACACACACCAACTTCAGGTGTTTCTTCAGCCTGACAAAGGGCTTTTCAACCCAAAACCTGGCATCCCAGGCAGCCAAGCTGAGCTCACCTGGAGCCTCACAACTCCACTGCAACCAGCAAGCCTCAAGCCTGCCAAAGACGTGATGGGTCTGGTCTATCCCCAACCAGGACTGTGTGTGTGTGTGTGTGTGTGTGTGTGTGTGTGTGGTAACTGGAGGTTATGGCACCTCCTACCTTCCTTTTACCACAGGCATCCTTGGTCCTGGCATTTCCTGGGGGTGCTGTACCACCAACAGTCCCACCAGGCCTTCCCGAGCCTGGCAGAATGGAGTTTTAGTGGTCATGCACAGGACCTGGGGCCTCCTACTTCCCCATAGCCCCAGGCAATACCTCCAAATTCATCCTGACATGGAAGCTCAGCAGGGACATGTTCTTCCCCTGCTGACTGGTGATGCAGGAAGTGCCCCCTCCAGCTCTCAGTGCGGGACATTAACTGGGTTTTTAAAAATGAAAAAAGGAAATAAGTGCAGATGTGATGAGGAGGGTGGCATTCTCAGCTCTGTTAAGGGGGGCACTGATCCCAATCTCCCCAAGCAAGAGCATCTCATGAATGGTCTTCTGTTGCTCCATCATTCTCTTGAACATCAGGCATGTGGAGTTCCACTTAGTTTCCACATCCTGCATGATTTTGTATTGTGGGACGTTCAGCTGTGCTTGTTTGTTTTGGAGCATCTTGCCCCACTTGATGCTCCGGTGGAAGTAGCCTGCCAGCTTCCTACACTCAGAAATGAGCTTGCTGGTGGTGCTGGCACCATCACCGGCAGCCCTGCCCCCTCCAAGATGGCCCTGACAATGAGGTGGAACTTGTGTGCCACACAGCAGATCCCAAAAAATTTGCATCACAGACCGCCTTGACCCCATTGGCCCCATTGTCGGTGACCATAAACCCCATGGGTGAGCTTGTCCTGACCAATGAGCCACCCCTGCACAAAGCAGTTCATGGCCCCCATGATTTCTATTGCCACGTGGAACTTATCCATCACTTCAGCTTGAAGGAGAGCGCATTGACAGCCTCACTGATTGCACCAGTGCTCTGTGCAGTAGAGGCAGGTGTGATCTTCACCCCAGCTGCTCCAGATGTCTGAGGTGAAGTGTAAGGCCACCTGCGGATGTGCCTTGTGCAGCTCCTCCCTCAAGTACTCCCTGCATGACTCATACAGGGAGGGCACCACTGCCCTGCTGAAGGTGGTGCATGTGGGCTCTTGGTAGGATGAGGCCACAAGGGCCATGAGCTGCCTGAACCCTGGCCACTCAACTAAGGAGGTGACAGCAAGCACGTCCCCTATGCTCTGGGTTATCTTGCTCGCCCTTGCAACACGCCCTGCTTTCCATCCACCTTTCCCCCACTGTTCCAGGGTGGCCTGCCTCTGCTTTGGTGGGATGGGGGATTTGGAGCGATCCCAGCTCAAAATGATCTCAGACCACACTACACACTTGCTTCTGGGGTGTGGGTGCATGTGTGGATGCTGCACTTTCCCCCTCCTCAGCAGGCAGAGGCACACCAACAGGAAGATCAGACTCAGGTGAACCGCTTGCCTCCACAACTTCTACCTCAGCCTCCTCTGAAGTGCCTTCTGGGGAAGGAGACCTAGCTCTAAGGGAAACTTGAGGGGCATGGAGCACAAACTCAGCTGATTCCCGCTCCTTCCCCAGAATTTCCTTTGCTATGGCACTCAGATCCAGTTCTAGCTCCAGCTCCAGCTCCAGCTCCAGCTCCAGCTCTTCCTCTGGCACTGGAGAGTTCAGCATGGGAAGTGAAATGGGGGTAGAGGAGACTGTCATGCTCGTGCTGGTACTTGTGCTGCTGCTTGTTGTCATGGTAGTGGTGGGGGGCATTATAGCTGGTGCTCTTGTAGGGGATGCAGTCTCAGGCACAGGCAGTGGCACTGGCACTGCTCCCCTCTCCTTGCTGCTTCTGGAAGCCTCATCCCTGCTAGTTGTAGAAAAGAGGCTGCATCTCAGTTTGGGGGGTGGGGGGAACTTACAGTTCTCCTTCTAACCCCTCTTCTGTCCCTCTCTGAAGGCTTACCAGCTTCCTTTCCACCATGCTTCATGGTGTGTTTCATAGTGTCTTGCTTTTATACAAATATATAAATGTATCTGCAGTCCTATATAAATTCTGTAAGGTATGTAGTGTATGCCACAAGGTGTAGATGTATTTCCCTTCCTATATACATTCTATAAGGTGTGTAGTCTATGCTGCAAGGTATAAATGTATAGAAATAAAATATAAATGTATCTCCCTTCCTATGTAAATTCAGTTTTATAGTGTAATATCCAATATAATTATGACATTGAAAAGAATAAATCAATGAATATAATAATAAAATAAAAGCATCTTGAAGAAATAAAAAGGTATTCTGGAATCCCTCTTGCTAGGCTAGGCTAGCAAGTAGGAAATCATTCAAATCAATTCTAGTAGTAGCCTTTTTTGTCTATTGCTCCTGAGCTGCTGGAAGATAGCTTAGTAACTGTCAGACCCCAAGGCAGAAAGCAGGCCAGGTCAAACAATACTGCCTTTTATGCTGTTTTTCCATCCCTCCCCCAGAGCACTGGCATTGAAAGGGACCTCAGGGAAGGATCACAGTCACTGGCCAGCTACACTATCAACATGAGAGCAGTCCTTCCCCCTTCTTCCACCTCCCTCTCCTTAATTTCTGTTTCCCTCCAGGCAAGCCCAGCTTGAGCTTCGAAACTCAAAAGATTTTGAAACTATTGAAATGTCTCAACTGCTTTCATTTTATTTCGAGGCTATTTCAAAGCCCTTCATTTCATTTTGATTTTGCTGTTTCAAGCTCAAAACAAGTCAAAACAGTGTCAAAATTAAACTTCAGGTGAAATTTCACACAGCCCTACTAATTATTCTATGTGAACCAGCCAAACACATTTCAAATGTAGCGAAGCCACTCCACCTTTAAACCTGCATGAATGTCTGTTAAAGTTGGAGGGGTTTCCTTACATTTATATCGTTATCAGCTTCTTCACACATAATGGTCCATAACATTGGCTATCATTTTGAACCTTCTCCTTTAAAAAAGCTCCACATGTATACGTGTCCATTCCCTATTACAGTCTGTTAATAATCAAAGACACATTATTTTTTTCAACATAGCTTTAGTTGGGCCTCCACTTTTGTACTCACACTTTTATGGGTAAAGCTATTGTTTTGGAGATACACAGGCAATTTAGGTCCTTTAGATATCTTCAGGTAACTTACTGCTCCTATAGGTGTGTTAACCTGGACCCAAAACCATAACTGCTAAAATAAAGAACAGAGATTGAGCTAGGACTCATGCAATGCCTGTTAAAACAAAATTAAAAACAAAAACAAAAACAGGACTAGTGTCTTGAAAACTATTCAGAATTACTCAATGTATGCAGCAGTGAATATGCTGTGATAGAAAAGAAGTGAAAAAAAATCATCACATACAGCATCTCTTATATGTATAATACATTATTTTTAGGAGCTTTTTTATATTATCTTTTTAAGCAACAGTCTACCATCATTGCTAGTTCTACCAGTCAGATAATAGATTACAATGGCAGTAACACAGGGTTTTCTCTTCCATTAACCCAAACAATTTATCTTACTGTGTCCATTACAGATAATACTATCTCCCACTGCTAATTAGCACAAAACCAAATCCCTCCCTTCCCTTAGCTCTCTAAACAAATATACAAAATCATCTTACATTTTCCTGTTTTAAATTAGCTCCTTCTACAATGGAAAATATTTGAAAGGTCTATTAATCCTCACGCTTCATTGCGTAAGATGAACAAGAACTGGGGTCAGGAAGATATTTTCAGAAATTGCATGGTATTAAATACAGATGAGTTACTTTTATTTATTTATTGGCCTCGCTCTGAAGAATTTAATACACCCTTTTTGGAGACAGGATAACAGTCCAAAGGTGGTTGGATTATTTTGATTTATTCAAGTTCTGGGTAGACATCTCCATGAAAATATTTGATAAGCTCAGTAGTTGTACAGGGACTTTTTTTGTTGAGCACCATTTATTTAATATATCTAATGCCAATTTTATTACCTTTCTATTTCCTTTAGAGTTAGTTACTGAGCCAGACCCTCAGTGGAAGTAAACTTACATTGACTGCAGTGAAGATACTCCAGTATAAAGCAGTTAAGCATCTGGTCTAAGAGCTAGATCCAAATTAATCTCATGGGGTGTCTGAACACAAGTGTCCTGTGTTCCTGTCATGGCTATTTCAGTTATTTCTTTCTTTTAATCAACAGCTGTCTAATGTGAAATATATAAGGTGTCCTGGGAACAGATCAGCGCTCCATCCTTCCAGACCAGGCCCTACTCACTGAAATACTGAATCTTGCATCCCTATCTGTCCAGTGGCCTAGCTTTAAGAAGAATGAATAGAGATCTCCCCTCCCCCACCCAGATTTGCCTAAAGCCGTGGAAAGCTCCCAGGTGGAGAGGACTTAAAACTTTCAGAGAAGGATTAGACAAAGGTTGAAGTCTCTGCAGGAGATCCTAGAACCCCGCCTCCCTCCACCCACCCCTGATCCACTGAGCAAATATTCTAACTACTAGACTGGTATACAAGAGATGGGCATTGTGTCTTGAGGCTGCATTTTGTAATGAGCTGCCTTTATGCTGTTAGCATCACACAGTTGTTAGATGAGTTTTCTGGCTACCCTAAGGAATTGGGCCTTGGACATGAGCACCTTCCAGCTCTGATTTGGATAACAACAGAGATTAGATGGGATTTTGGTATCTAAGTAGTTGATCTAGATGCCTTGTGATCATGCATAGAAGCTAAATCTAGGCATTTAGGGATTTTTTCAAGCCAAAATATATATGTCTAATTAATTTAGTTACTGAAGTACTTTTGTGGCTGGACCAGGAGTACTTTGATTATGTTCTGTGATGTAGCTGTCTAAATTCTATGTGGGCACCTGCAAGATCATTTTGTTATTTTCTGAACTGTCAAGGACCTAGATCCCAAATGCAACTTAATTGCCTAAAGTATGTTCAATTTATACACCTTAGTGCAAATCACAATTCTAAAAATTCTCTCTTAATTGCCACCTAAACCTGAAAGAACCTAAAGTCTGTAGGCATGTCAGATTTTTTTACACTAAAATTCCCAGCATGCCCAAGTTTTCTTTGTTTGTTTGTTTTCATTGTGGAGGGGAGGGGTTGTGTTTGTATGTGTGCAGAAAAAGTTTGCAGTTTTAATAGGGCTGAGCAGTGGATTGCCCTTTTAGGATGTAGAAAGCAAGCTTCTGCCTTTATTGTACAAGGAGCTTGAACTGATAGGCATCCTCAGAACATACCTGTTATCACATTCTGCACAAAATACAGATGAAGTTCCCGTTTTCTTTTAAGATATGACAGAAGAAGACAAAGCCTTCTTCCTTTCTTTTCAGTAGCTCAGAGGGTAGATTATTCATATCAGAGGTGGGAGGCCTTGTTTCAACTTTTCCTTTGCTTGAATGGAAGTAAACCCTCATCTTCCACCTCCTGAAAGTATGCCCTAAGGACCAAGGTAATGGTTTTCTTTTGTTTATTTTTAATAGTTTCCTATGGAGTTGAAGGGAAACATTCTTTACCATGCCTGTTGAAGCTGTTCCATTCCATATAAATGGAATTAAAGATTGAATGGGGCAGATAGAAAATGTGAGAGTAAGCGTATACTTCTAGTCTTGTATTAGGGTGTTCTCCAGGAAAAAAGGGGACTGGTCTCCAGACCCCAGTGTAAGGACTATATACATATATAGGTTGATGTAGATGCCAGGGAAATATATATACAGATTGAATCCCACTGGGCGGGAGGGGAGAATGGCAGCCAGGTATCTGACATCTTGTGTTAATACTCTAACCACTACTGGCTATTGTGCTTTATAAATCATCCCTACCACATTCTAACTTGGTCTAATTTTAAATGAGAAATCTGCACTACTTTTTGGAAGGAAGAGATAGCACTTGCATTCCAAAGAACAGGTTAGAGACTATTAAGAAAAGCTGGACATATACAAGTCAATGGGGCCAACTGGCCAATGTGACTGAAAAGCCACCTTGCAGATAGGTCTTTGAAAACTCATGGAAATCAGGGGCGGTCCCAAATGATTGGAAAGGGGCAAATCTAGTGTCATCCAAAAAAGGGAAGAAGGAGGATCCAGGGAACTGCAGACCAGTCGGCCTCATCTCAGTTCCTGGAAAAATCATGGAGCAGGTCCTCAAGGGATCCATTTCAAAGCACTTGGAAGAGAGAAAGGTGATTAGGAACAGGCAGGATGGACTCACCATCCATGTCCCCATGAGCAGGGGCATATGGTTGCCACAGGGGAAAAAGCAGTGGTACAAATTCTGCACAAAATACAATAGAAGTTCCTGTTTTCTTTCAAGATATGACAGAAAAAGACAAAGACCTCTTCCTCTCTTTTCAGTAGTTCACCGAGTAGAGTATTCATATCAGAATACAGAACACACAGAATACAGAACACACAGAAACCTGTGTGTGTGGTTAGCATCAGGAAGAATGCTTCAGGTGGAGTAGAGGAGGCTGGCCCCAGGAGGCTTACCTGGGGTCCTTGGTGCCTCCCAGCGCTCTAGCAGCATCTCCTCTGGCCAAGCTATGGTTTCAGGCAAAGGAGGCTGCCATCATGTGTGTTGTCCTACTTTTTTTCTAGTGTGGTGTTTTTTGACACCGGGATCTCTTGGTGTAACCCCCCCTCTCCCCCCCCACCCTGCTGCAAATTAGCAGCGAGGCAAACAGTGACATGTGATGTGTGTGCAGTTTGCGCACAGGACACCTATCTTGAGACACCTCACAAGATTAGTTTGGATCTACCTCTTACACCAGATGCTTAACTGCTTTAAACTGGAGTATCTTCACTGTGTGACCTGTCTGTGGTGCTGCAAACCACATGTACACACTAGCTCTGTGGGGAGATCAGTGGATGGAATATACCTTAACTTTCTCAAAGCTTTTGATACTGTATCCCACATCATTCTCACAAATAAGCTAAGAAAGTATGGATTGGATGAATGGACTGTAAAATGGATAGAAAACTGGCTGGATCATTGGACTCAGAGGGTAGTAGCCCATGGTTTGATGTCTAGTTGGCAGCCGTTATTGAGTGGAGTGCCCCAAAGGTCAGTCCTCAGGCCAAGTTTGTTCAATATTTTCATCAGTGACCTGGAAGATGGGATTGGAGTGCACGTTAAGCAAGTTTGTAGATGACACCAAGCTGGCTGAGTAGTAGCTACACTGGAGGGCAGGGTTAGGATTCAGAGACACCTAGAGAAACTGGAGGATTGGACAAAAAGAAATCTCATGAAAGACCAAAGAAATCTCAAAGTTCTGCACTTAGGACAAAACAATCCCATGCACCAGTAACGACAGGAGACCAACAAGCTAAGCAGTAGCTCTGCAGAAAAGTTTCAGGCCCACCACTACAGAAAGCATATGGACAAATTGTAGAGAGTTCAATATAGGGCAACAAAAATGTTTAAGGGCCTAGGACACATGACTTCTCCTTGGTCCAGTTGAACACCATCAAAATGATTCCCCTGGAGCCTGCCTGACTCCAAGCTGAAGTCCTAGATGTCCAGTTGGGCCTACACTCCATCCAGTTTGCTTCAATCCTCTTGGTTGAAATGAAAACTGCTACGGACATATTGCTACTCTAAAGGAACACCTTCATGTAGAAACAAAGGACCAGAAGAGACCTGTAAGATGATCAAAGGCTGGTCCCCTGCCATGGGCAGGATGTTGTTGGGCTGAAACAAACTCAATGAAGTGCTTGTCAAGTCTCCTCTTGTACACCTGCAAGGATAGTGACTGCACCACCTATGATGGGAGAGTATTCCAGATTCTAGATATCCATACAGCAAAGAAGTTTTTCCTAATGTCCAACCTAATTTTTTTTTCTCAATTAGCTTAAGCCCATTGGTCCTTGTACTCCCTAGGGGTGCCTTTCTGAAGAGTTGCTCCCCTAGATCTTGGTTCACCCTTGACATACTTGTAGGCAGCTATCAAGTCACCTCTCAGTCTTCTCTTGCTCAAACTGAACAGACCCAGTTCCCAGAGTCTCTCCTCATAGAGCCTATCCTCCAGGCCCCTAATCATATGGGTGGCCCTTCTCTGTACCCTTTCGAGCTTATCCACATGCTTCCTAAAGTGCAGTGCCCAGAAATGGATACAGTACTCCAGCTGTGGCCTCACCAATGACAAATAGACAGGGAGGAGTACCTTCTTGGATCTGTTCGTAACACATTGGCTGATACACAGCAGAGTTCTATTTGCCCTGCTGGTGACTTCATTGCACCATTGGCTCATATTCATCTTCTGGTCGATTGTCACCCCCAGGTCCTTTTCAGATACAGTGCCAGCTATTGGACTACCACCCATCATATAGTTGTGGTGAAGGTTCTTCCTACCCAGATGAAGGATCTGGCACTTGTCCCTATTGAACATCATCTGATTGCATTCAGCCCATAGGACCAGTCTGTCAAGGTCATCCTGGATCCTTACCCTATCCCTCATTTTCCGATAGCTTGATGTCACTTGCAAACAAAATATTTGCACTTTCCACCCCCTCATTCAAATCATTGATGAAGATGTCTTGTGAACCCAGCATTCATTCCTGCCTGTGGCAGGGGGTCAGGCTAGATGATCTGTTCATGTCCCTCATGACCCTAGCTACTATGAAACTATAAAACTATGTTAAGGAGCACGGGCCGAAGCACTGATCCCTGGGGGATACCACCGGATACGGCCCTCCAGGATGAGGCTATCCCATCAATTACAACTCTCTGGGCTTGGTCTCTGAGCCAAGTTTACAGAAAAAAAGACTGAGAGGGGACTTAATGTCAGCCTTCAACTACCTGAAGGATGCATCCAGTGGAGCAAGATGGAGTGAGACTGTCCTTGGTGGTGGCAGATAACAGAACAAGAGCACTGGGTCTCAACATGCAGCACGGGAAGTTGAGGTAAGATTTAGGAGAAACTTTCTCACTAGGAGGGTAATAAAACACTGGAACAGGCTACCCAGAGAGGTTGTGAACTCTCAATCCTTGGAGGTTTTTAAGGCCCAGCAAGACAAAGGCTTGGCTAGGATGATATTGTAGGGGATGGTCCTGCTTTAAGCAGGGGGTTGGATTACATGAATTGCTAAGGTCCTGTCCAACCCTAATTTTCTATGATTCTATGTTATAAGGATGCCTGACAGTCATCTCTTTAAACAATTCCTATACTCCCAACTTACCAGTGGTTACTGCTCTAGAGGTGGTCAGAAAGAGAAATTCAAGGACACCTTGAAATCCAGTGTGAAGTAATGCAATATTAACATCAGTATCTGGGAGATACAAATATTGAATCATCCCCAGTGGCACCATCATATTCAACAAGGCATCAATCATTTTAAGCTAACTAACCTTACTATGGAGGCTGATAGATGTGAGAGACAAAGGGAAATAACTAACATTACTCCTGCTTCTCAGAACTATTTGCCACATCTGCAATCAAACATGCAGATCTCAGATTGGCCTCCTTATTTATCTACAGACTCACTGATAATTCCCTATTTACTGGAAGATTGTCATCCTCACATTGAGGGACTGCTGAGAATGTGTCTGAAACTTCCATGTCCCTTTAAACAAGTAGGGGAAACTCAGTGTCTCCTAGTCTGTGATTCTATTTGTTTAGACCTCCCTGAAGCAGCCAAAAAGAGGTATTGCAATTGCCTTTCCATTTACTCTGTGAAAGTAAGGCAGGGAAGTGAACCATTGTCTAGGCATATATGTCACTATGCACAGGCTACTGAAAAGATGTTTGTCTCAAGATCATTTGTCAGATACCAGTGACTGATTTACTAGAGCAAGCGCTAAGACTCCCTTCATTGACAAATAGGTAGGGCTCCATGACATTTAGATACAGTTTGCTTTTGATACATTTATATTGAATTAGAAATAGAATTGTGAGTTAGAAATAGAATAGAAATATTGAGTTAGAGATAGAAATGCATAGTCTAGGGCAGGGGTGGGCTAAATGCAGCCCGCGGCTGGATGTGGCTCACCAGGCCATTCTATCTGGCCTGCGGGGCCCCTAAAAATTTTAGAAAATTAATAATTATCTGCCCCCATCTGCCTGTCATGCAGCCCTCGATTGCTTGCCAAGACTCAGTAAGCGGCTCTCTGCCTGAAATAATTGCCCGCCCCTGGTCTAGGAGATGCTGTAAAAGGGTTGGGAATCATGAGACCTGAGATCCATTTTCAGGTCAGTTGGTGGGGGACACTGGCCTAGTCACTTCATCCCCTCATTTTTCAATTCCCCTGTCCGTAAAATGGGAATAATACTACTGAGCATGTTATGAACAGTGTTGTATAAAAAAGTCAGATAATAGTAATGATACACTGCTCCTATATTCTGTAGGTTACATAATGTATAGTATGTATACCAAATCCCTTTAAATGTAAATTTTTCCCTCTAGGAATAGTATGTACAGGGAAGACTATGTGATAAGGTCTGACAGCTGCTGAAGTATTTCAGGACAATGTGACACTAATGAGAAAAAGTCCCCCTTCTTTCTTCTAATACTACACATGTACTGTAAGGGAGGAGTAAACACATTTAAATTGGTATGATTGTTTAATTTCTGTAGTGAGAGTTTAAAGAAGTAAGAAAAGTATTTACTATGAATTGAGCTTTTTCTTTTTTCCAGCTTGTGTCCCCTTTAGAATACGCTCAATTATTCCAAACAACTACAAACCTTTCTTGTTGTGCATTCCTAAATTTGTTGAAGATGGAAAGCCACTATATTTTGAAGATGACAGCTTTATACTCCATTTTGGGTTTAATTGCACAATAATAAGGCTTCAAATCTTTAATGCTATCATATTTGGTGATTTAAATAATTATTCATTTGTAACATTGACTCCTAGTGGAACAACTTTTGCATAAAGCAATAAAATAAAGATTAAATTGCAAACATATCTTTCCCAAGAAACCTTACTGGTGATAACCCCAAATTCAATAGGAAAAAAAGAAAAGCTCTTTCTTGACCTGCTTCTTTCTTATCCATTGTATGAATAATATTATTTTTACCTCCATGTTTCCATATATCATCTAAAATTAATTTAGGGACAAAAAATGTTTTTAAATGTACTGTAATGAAGCCAACCCTGACTTAATTTCCTCTCCCTATCAGCCCCTTTTTTCAGGAAAAAAAGCATGTAATTGAACTGTGTATAATTAAAAGCTCTCACAACTTGACATCAACTAGTATACTATACTGCTGCAGGAAGAGTTTATTGGAACAGAACCAGGTGTTAGTCACAAATCAATTTTGCTGGAATGGGCATATTCAAGAATCAACCTCCAAGCAAAGAGATTAGTGAGTTGCAATACACTAAAGAGGAGGGAGTAAAACATCTGTTATTATTTCTTAGCTGATCCTGTACTGAATGTAAGCTCTTGATGAAGTATTGATGGTTTGGGGTGTGGCTGACATGGGAAAGTTTAGGAAGAAGGCAAGGCAGGGTATCATATTAGAGACTAATTTGTTCAGAAATGTGTAAGTTTTCATAGGTGACAGCATCTGACGAAGTTAACTATCTTGGGTTACTGAGGCATGCTGTCATATAAATAGTCATAAAAGCTAATCAGTATCTTTCTTAGATATTACATAGTAAAAAAGGCAACACTATTATCAGTAGTAGGTTGAAGTCAATCTCTCTGTCTGCTGCTGCAATCTCTTTGCCGGCTGCCTCCATGTCTAGAGTGAAATTTGATGGTTTTGACATTTAAAGCCCTACATAAAATGGTTCCTACATAGCTTGCTGACAGATGGCACCCTATGTGTCATCTTATCTACTATGTGGTCTGGAGGATTTTTAAACCTGCAAAGGCAGAATAGGGGTGAGATTCCCAAAGGGACATAGGCATAATGATATCAAGTGTTCTTGTACCTAAAAGTTAGATATTCAAATACAGAAGTGGAATTAAAAAAAACCCAAACTGGATGCCTAAGTTCACTGTACTTTAAATTTGGAAAGTTTTCTGCCTAGGACTGGAATTCGCAATGCATGTTGAGGGGAAGTGGAAACCAAAGCTAGTCAATACAAAATGGTGCAGACATGAGTTTGTCTCAAATCTTGCCTTTTCTGCACAAGCTGGATATGCAGTGAGGTAGGTGTGCTCCTTTATGAAACTGTGATTTGTTTAAACCACACTGTTTTTGGAAAACCTTCTAATGGCACTCCTGTTTCATGCAGAAAATGCTTCTCGGAAAATATGAGCCAAAATACCTAACAAGAAAGTATGTGTGGTAAAAGTATTGGTAAGAGCCTGTATTTGTTAAGAGTAAAAAGAAAGTGGGATAGACTGGTAGAAGAAAATATTAAGATCTCCAACTTTCCTATCAGGAAAAAAGAAAGAATACAGGTTAAAAATACTCACTTCTCCAGATTTCTGTCACTAGCCCACTTTGGGACATCAGCTGATCCACTTTCAAATTGCTTCTCATAACTCTTCTCCTCATCACATATCCAGTGTGCGCAGGATTGCATAGGCATGTTAATAATTGGGGATCCATTTTTTTTCAGATCCAGAATCATCTCTCAAATGCACTGATGCAACTCCATTGGACCAGATCTTTCCTCCTGTTACTAAAGTATATTCCAGAATAGTGCCATGATTTACAACGGCATTGATCCAAATATATATCAGTGTCTATAATGAAGCATATTGCAGTGAATAAAACACAGGGATGGCTTTCGGAGCACATGCTAGGGCCCAGAAGCTCCAGTGTGCTATAGTACTGTCTTCTCTGTTGAGCCACAAAGTGAGACTCTTGCTTGTACTTCTTTTGGCTCTGTGACTCTTTCCTTCTTGGCTGCTCAAGAGACCAGCTTTAATATAAAGAAGTTACTCACATCCACATTTTTCATGCAGAGTTTGGGTCTTAGAGCAGGGGGGTTGTCAGTCTTTTGCTACACTGGTGAGTGCTTTTGATCCGCCTGTGGCTGCAGGCTGGAGGTCTCTGCCCCCCAGAACAGACAGCTGCTTTCAGTCCCTCTTGTTTCAGATTCCTGCCCCTGCCACAGCAAAGGAGGTGCAGATACAGTCATTTCAGATTCCTGACCCTGCCACAGCAAAGGAGGTGCAGATACAGCACAGCAGCAGGCTCCATAGCAGAGGCGAGCACTATGGAAGGGTTGGATAGTATGGTGCAGCTGCATGCCACTGATCTCCCATGCTGCTTTGCAAATCTTTGTAGGTTGGATCTAGCCTATAGTTGTCCACTCCTGGGTTAGAACACTTTGCTGGGACACAGCAGGTATAGATTCAAGCCCCTTTGGGCTAAGGGGATGGCTTAGAACCCAGGTATCCTGTCACCTAGGTAATTGTTCTAACTACTAGTCTAAGATGGAGAAAGAGGTTTTTTTATTCTGTTTGGTAAGGAGATGCACTTGTGCATGTGTAGAAATCTGTTCTAGTCAGAAGCCCAGCTAAAAGGCCTTACACAGTTGGGGGAAGGTGGAATTACAGCCAAACAGACGTGTCCTAGAAGAGCTTAAAACCCCTCATTGTAATGAAGGAAGTGTCTCATGGCTAACTGAGGCTCTGTCTTGGAGAGATCTAAGTGCTTCCCTTCAAAATGAATGAGAGACCTGTGTGGTTTTGCAGGGCAAGGTAGAAGGCACCCCCAAGAGTGCTAGTGTGCCCCAGACAGAGAGTACAGACAGCGAGCATAGAACTGCACATCTAGTTTAATAATTTCATAGTTGGTAAGGTCGGAAGGGACCTGAGCAGATCATCTAGTCCGACCCCCGGCCATGGCAGGAAAGAGTACTGGGGTCAAACGACCCTGGCAAAGTGTTCATCCAGCCTCCTCTTAAAGACCCCCAGGGTAGGAGCCAGCACCACTTCTCTTGGAAGTTGGTTCCAGATCCTAGCTGCCCTGACAGTGAAGTAGCGCCTCCTGATGTCTAGTCTGAATCTACCCTCTGCCAGCTTGTGACCGTTATTTCTTGTCACTCCTGGTAGTGCTTGGGGGAACAGGGACTCCCCCAATGCCTGCTAGTCCCCCCTGATTAGTTTATAAATGGCCACTAGATCCCCCCTCAGCCTTCTCTTGTGGAGGCTGAACAGGTTCAGGTCCCTTAGCCTCTCCTCGTAGGGCCTGTCCTGATGACCCCTGATCATGCGGGTGGCCCTCCTCTGGACCCTCTCCATGTTGTCCACATCCCTCCTGAAGTGCGGCGCCCAGAACTGGATGCAGTACTCCAACTGCGGCCTGACCAGTGTTACATAGAGTGGGAGGATCACCTCCTTGGGCCTGCTTGAGATGCATCTGTGGATGCATGATAAGGTACAGTTGGCCTTCCTGACCGCATCCCCACACTGTCGGCCCGTGTTTATTTTGGCATCAGTAATGACTCCAAGATCCTTTTCTGCCTCTGCACTGACGAGAAGAGAGTTCCCCAGCCTGTAGGTATGCTGCTGGTTCTTCCTCCCCAGGTACAGTACCTTGCACTTGTCAGTGTTGAAATCCATCCTGCTCTCATTCGCCCACCCCTGTAACTTGTCTAGGTCCAATTGCAGTCTATTCCTCCCTTCTAGCATGCCCACTTCTCCCCACATCTTAGTGTCTTCTGCGAATTTGAACATGGTGCTTTTTACCCCCTCGTCCAAGCCACTGATGAAGATGTTGAACAGTGCAGGCCCGAGGACCGAGCCCTGCGGAACCCCACTGCCCACATCCCTCCAGGTCGAAAAAGACCCATCCACCACCACTCTCTGGGTGCAACCCTCCAGCCAACTAGTGACCCATTTGACTGTGTAGGTGTTGACGCCACAGTCTCCTAGTTTTTTTAATGAGAATGGAGTGAGAGACAGTGTCGAAGGCCTTCCTAAGGTCCAGAAATACTATATCCACTGCTACACCTGCGTCCAAGGATTTTGTGACCTGGTCATAGAAGGCCACCAGGTTGGTCTGACAGGACCTGGCTCTAATGAACCTATGTTGGTTGCCCCTAAGCATAATCTCCCCTGCTGGCCCCTCATGGACATGTGCCAGGATAATTCTCTCAAAAAGCTTACCCAGGATCGAGGTAAGACTGTCTGGCCTATAGTTTCCTGGGTCGTCCTTCCTCCCTTTTTTGAAAATATGAACCACATTGGCCCTTCTCCTGTCCTCTGGCACCACGCCAGAACACCATGAGTGCAAAGCAGATTATCTACACATTCAAAGCAGATTATCTCCATAACTTTGATTGTGTAAACCAGAACTTTGCTGACAGCTTCATTTTGGTTGTTTAGTAGGTGAAACATAATAGATATCTGTGAGAGGTGACTGGTTCATATTCTTCTTTTAAAGCCATATCAGTGTTGGTGTCATGGCAATAACTTACATAACCTAGGAATTAGAGCACTTGGCCAAGAAGTGAGATACTGTTGAGTCATAGCCTTGATTCAAACACACCTTATTCCTTACAGGAGAATGCCCTAATCATCAGGCTGTTTTAATTAAAGACTTGTTGGGTAAAATGCATGAGCAGCATAGCGAACAGGGATTGTAATCTTTGCAGCCCTTTTCTCCCCTTCCTCCAAAGTGAGTGAGCAGACAAACTATTTTTTGCTTCCTTGTTTTTCAGACTCTTGCATTTATGGATGCACTGTCATGTCTCTCCAAGAGGAGAATGTTTCCAACTTATTTTAACCGGTCTCCTAGTGGTTACAATACTCTTCTGAGAAACAGGGACTGGAGACATCAGGCCAAAAAGGGCTTAGAACATGGGTGTCCTGATTCTTGGACAAATCTTCTAATTATGCTAAGTTATTATATAAAAGATAAATACTAACAATAGGACCACCAGCAGCTATGTCTTTGTATATATGTGGCCTTGGCTACTAAACTTAGTGCTCCAGGTGAAGTTATGTAAGAGCTAATCACACCTCTTGGGAATGATAAAATCCACCTTGCATATTAGTTGTCACTCCAAGTCATGGCTAATTTTAAGTGGGAGGTAGAAATCAAGCCACTCAGACTACGGTATTTCTGTAGAGCACAGGAGTTTACATTTTGACACCTAGGAAAATTTGAAATTCCAGAATGAAAGTTCATAATGAATTTAGGCATCTCTTGAGTTTTATGGCTGCCAGAGTAGAAGTTTTCTGAATTGCTTTGAAGGACAGTTGATGCCTAAATCCCACTTTAGTCTTGATTTAGATGGTTAAGACAACTCTCTGAATCTCACTCTAATTGGGCACATCTATACATGCACTTTAATGAACATTAGCATATCTTAAAAGCACATTAAAGCATCACAACATTCCATGCACTTTCATTAATGCACATTAAAATAGGCTAATGTGCCTTTTTCTAGTACCTAACAACGGAAGTACTATATGTAATACGTATTAGCAAAAGCACATTAATGAATGTGTAGGTGGCCCTGAGTTGTATTTCTTGTTCTGTGGTTTTTATTTTACAACTTCCCTTTTCCTTCACTGGTATAAGGGAATGTATTTTAAGTAGAGTTTTGAAATCTTTTTAATGCCCAAAAGTGTTTAGCAAAGGACACTGAGCTATTTTCTTGATTTATTTGTTTTTTAAATTTGAAACTACTGTTGGAGTTCTGTGATTTGCTTTTATTCTGTCTCTGTAGGTTATTCAAAACTGAAGATATTATATTTAGATACATAAGGTGGGCATATAGCATGCTTCTGTTTCCTAAAAAGGTAGGGGAATACTCATGATCACAAATCTGAAACACACTTTCTGAAAATATTCTACAATATTCTCTAGCCTTATGCTAAATCAGTGAACTTCTTTGAGAGCAACTTTTGGATTACTATATTTACACAACAAAACAGAGGAAGGCAAACCTTCAGTTCAAACATAAAGAATAGTCATTAAAGGGATGGGATATAGGCTTGAGGATCTTTTTTGTGTTACTTTTTTCCTGTTGCCAGATACATACTGATTTGCTTTTCAGTTCTGCCAACTTTCCATTGTTTCTGGTCACTGCCAGAGTCCCACAGACCTCTGAAAAGCTAGGTGTCTACACATGTCTACTGATCCTTCTCCTGCCAGCTGTTTTAGATGTCTTGTCTTGCCTGCTTTTTTTGTGCTGTTTTTTTTTCCTCAGCACCAGTTACCAGAGGATCCAAACACTGATGTTTCTGCATCCTTGTTCAGGATTTGTTGGGTAAAGACACACATGCACTTAGAGCCATTTAAAAAGGGCAGACATTGTTATATGCAAATTGTTGTGTGAGCAAGACATAAACATAACAAATGTAGTAACGTCTCCCCTGCCTTCCTCTTCCCTACATTTTTACACTGCTAGAATGCACCTGTATTCGATAGCTTATCTAAGTCTATTCCAACCATGTAGGATACAAGGTCTTGGAATTCCAACGTTATCAGTGATACATTTGAATGTTTACCCTTTTAAAGGATTACTTACAGACATAGATATGTATAATTCATTTTGATAGTAAAATCAACACTTCCAATTTACAATATGTTATTAAATTGTGTATTGATAATGCATAATTACATCATAGAAACTGCTGGGTGAGGAAACTCATTTTGGTAGCTTTTTTGTGGGCTATTAAATATTTCTGGCACTCAGGAGGGCAGGAATGAAGCTTATGCTAGGATTTGGGACTTGATCCTAATGCCAGATCAGGATCAAGTTTTGTATATGATTTTGATTTTAGCAAAGCGTTAATTCCATTTCATTTCCCATTTTCGGTCAATGGACTTTAGATCTAATCTTGAGCCAAAACTAAAGATATGGTGTCTAGTTCATTAACTTTTTTCAGATTCAGACAGTCACTCTAACTTCGATTTGGCTAGAGTCATAACATAAGTCAAATAGAACTTGATAAAAACATATTGCTTAACTCTTAAACATTGGACTCTACTAATATTAGATTAAGTTAAATAGTTAAATACTGAGTTCTGCAGTGGTCCAGTCACCCAAAACTGAAAAATATGTATCAGGTACATACATCCTGGAATACGCATTATCTGCACAATTCCACTCAAGATGATTCTTTTTTGCCTTTTTGTCCAGGATGTAAAAGTCTCATTTAACCAGAAAAAGTCCCCTCGTAAAGCAACAGTAATAAAATTGATTTAATCTAGGAGATACTGTTTTATTATCCTGGGTGAAAGATTAACTCCAATTCTTTCACTGTGTTGCTGTTTCCCACTATTATAGTAGATCAGATATCTCCCTTATGTATTCTGATGTTTGCTGCTGCTTTTATTACAGAACTAGCGATTTGCTTACATTGTAAATGTATTTCTATGTCCTTTTTAAAGACAAGCTTCCCCCAGTTTTTAAACGAATATGAATCAACTCATCATGGTATTTTATTATGCCCAAAGCACAATCAAAAACCTGGGATTGCATAAAAGCAGCTTATTTTGACTTAATAGACCTAATTTAATATATACTCTTGTTCTTGAACTAGTTCATTTTGAAATTCTTCATGCATCTCCAGGTTATATTAAGATCAAACAAATGCAGAAAGAAGTCTAGATTCTGGTATTTATTAGACTGGTGTAAATCTAGAGCAGCTCATTTGAAAGATATTGCAGAAGATTTATATTGGGTAACTCTTAGACCCAATTACGTCTACTGTTTTCTGCATCAAAATAAAGCAATGGTGAATTATATTAATAGAATAATATACTGTAGCTCTTTACCAATATATTGAAAGTCCAGAATCTATTTCCTGCTGTACTGCTCTGAAAGAAGGTGAAAATAAGTGGCTGTAAAAGTGTATCTCCTTCCTTGGTGCTTCACTATAAAAACCTAGGGAATCATTACTGTGTCTTGATTTATCTCCCTGTATAAAATCTCTGTTATACTCCAGTATAAAGACCATTTTTAAACCCACCAGGCTATTAAAAGTAGATTTTTTTAATCTAGCAACATTTGTATAAAGTTTAGGTTTTTTTTCCTTCAAATGATACATTGGAATTATACAAATAACTCATTAAAACACTATGATGCATAAATAATCCTTCCATCAATAATAGACCTCAAAGTGCATTGTATTATTTCCTTTGATGTAAATGGTTTGGGTGCCAATGCAGCAACTTCATATATCTCCTCATTTGATTTTCTTAACTTCATATTCTATCTGAATTATTTTTACATTGTAATTTGCAAATAATTATTTGCTCTTTTACATCTATGCAGCCCAATCAATACAGGCCAGATCCAATAAAGTGCTTAGATATTTCATTGCAAATGTCTGTCCCACTGAGTATAATCCAGAACCCTGAATAGGATCCTATGCTCCCTAGTTATTGACTCAAAAAGTGCCTAAAGTCACCATGCTCAGTACACAGCAGCTAGAACCAGCCAAGAGATGACTTGGAGCTTCAGGAAAGCACCAGGAAAGCACTGCTATTTATTCAGCATTTGCAGCCCAGAACCCAGCCCTAAAGGTACAGGTTTATTTCCTTTCTTTCAAAAAATATAAACTAGAGGGCAATCTTTTAGACTATACACAGAAGGAGTAATGGTGGTGCTCCTCTTTCATTTAGTACCTCCATTGTTTGAGCAGTGCCCCAGTATGTGGGAGACTTAAGTTCCATTTTCTTCTGTCTTAGAGGGTTCTAACCTACATTTTCCACTGTCCTGGAGAATGCTCTAACTGCCACACTAAAGACTATTTTTGCATGGGGGGAGAGGAGGGAAGGAGCAAGAGGGGACACTCTTCACCTTTCCTGTTGAAGCTTGAAACAAAGCAAAAAATAATGGGGACAGAGAAAAAAGGGAGGATTCTAGTGTTAATGAGAAATCCCAGTGAGTTAAAAAGGGTATGGGAGCTTACCATGCATCAATCTCTAGAGTAACTACCCACGCACTTGATCTTACCCCAAAGTAAAGGAAAACTAAAGCATGTTCATAAAAAAGTAGGGCTGGCAGGGACTGTGGCAGCCCTAGCCTTGCCATGAGGTTATAATACTCAGTGACTGGATAGCCTGCCCCATCCTAGCTCTTCCAAGCCACCACCCTTTCTCTTTCTTGCCACACCTTCATGGAACAACCAGTTATGTGGGAGGCATCTTGAGTCTTACAGTGGGGTTTCCCTTGGGTCATTTGGCTCTACCCTTTTTATACTTGTCCAGGCCTTGACCCTCTTCGTCCAGGTCTGCTTACTCTAGCAGCCACCTTCAGCCCTAGGCCCACTTAGTTTAGCCCTGGCTCTTCAGTAACAGTGGCATGGCTCAGAATTAAGCTCCACAGTTGGGTCTCTGGGCCCTTCAGCCTTGAAAAGGCTATAATCCCGCCCCCCCCCCCAC
>NW_005842418.1:774764-792437 GCF_000455745.1 Alligator sinensis
TTTCCCTCCCCCCACTACCTTTCTCTCCCCCATGCATGACCTCCTTGCTAAAAAGTGGTTATTCTTACACGTTAAGGTGCCTGAAATACAACCTTTATCCTCCCTCACAGCCCCCTTGGTTCTCCATTCAAACAGAAACAAAAATGCAAGCAACCACTCCAAACTAAAACACTGCCTCTCCGGGCACCCTCAAACAAACCCAACCTGAACTGAAATCCTTATCCTTTTTTGGTTCCGTGGCAGGGGAAAAAGAGAAAGACTATCTCTGTCCTTATCCAGAAGGGTTCTCCTTATGACTTCTGGCACCATTGTAGTCTACCTGGGAGTCCTTTCTCCTGCCCAACAAGGGCTAAAATGTCCCTCTAGCCTAAGGGTAAGTCTTTTTTTTTCCTCAAGCCTTTCTTCTTCTGGCCAGCCAGGTCCATTCTCTAGCCAGAGCACAGGGGTTGCTATTTAGGCTCTGCAGCCCTGCCAGCTCTCTTCCCATTGATTGCAATCGCATCAGCATCCAGCCACTCCCCAAGACAGAGCTACTGGCCATTGTGAGAGCCTTATCCCTTCGCCTCTGGTTGCTTGCCGCTCAGAGTTTCTCCTGCAGCTGCTTTTTCCTAACTTGAGTTTCCTTTTCTTTGGGGAAGAAAGACCCTGGTCTTAAAGGGCCCTTGCTGGTCCTGCTGGCCTCATAGCCATCCCCCACTAACAAGGAAAGAGTTCCTTGTTCCAGGCACCTCACAAAATCATCCAGTCCAGGCCCCTGTTCACAGCAGGATCACCACTGACTACATCATCATATCTGTGTCATTTCAACCAGCTCTTGCAAATTGCTGCAGTTTTGCTAGATAGCTTCTTTCAATGCTTGACCATCCTCATTAATCAAAAAGTTACTTCTAATCTCCAAACTACATTTCCTCTATTGCAGCTTGAGTCTATTGCTCCTGGTCCTGTCCCCTACAGCCATAGAGAAAAGGTCATCTCCCATTTGTCTATAATTGTTTGCCCTTCATGTATTTGAAGACTGTTATCAAATCCTCACTCAGTGTACTCTTTTCAGGACTAAGGAACTTTAGCTTTTTCAGCCTGTCTTCAGAAGTCATATTTCCTGAAGTGTTGAACCCAAAAATTGATGCAGTATTCCAGGTGAGGCCTTGCCAGTGCTGAACAGAGTGGAAGAATCACTTCCTTTGATTTCCACTTTCTTGGTAATAAAGCCCAGTATGCTCTTGACTTTTTTTGTAACAAGACTACACTGTTGACTCTCATTCAGCTTATCATCTACTGTAACCTCCTGGGTCCTTCTCTGCACTGCTGCAGCCTACCCAGACATTCCCCACTGTATTTGTGAAGACAATTATTGCATCCCAAATGCAGGACTTTATATTTGCCATTGTTGAATTTCATCTGGTTGATTGCAGACCATTTTAGCATTATATTATGCATCCAGCTTGCAGTTCTTTCATCCAGTCTGTATTTCTTTAGTTTGTTAATGCAGATACCATGGGAGAGAGATTCAAAAGCCTTGCCAAAGTCAAAGTATATCACAACCACTGCTTTTCCCCTACCAACTGAGTTTTTCACCTTAGTATAGGAGGAAATCAGGTTGGTCAAGGATGACTTGCTCTTGGTGTTGACTTTCCTGATCACCTTGTTCTCCTCTTGGTGCTTCACAATAGATTACTTGAGGACCTACTCCATGATCTTTCCAGGTATTGTAGTCAGATTGACAGATCTGTAAATCCCCAGGTCCTCCTCCTTCCTTGTGTTAAAGAGGGGCACTATATGTGTCCTTTTCAAATCATCTAGAACCTCACCTGACACCCATGAGTTTCAAAGAGAATAACTAAATATTCTGAACTTACCATAGCCAAATCCTTTGGAACCCTAAGGTGCATCTTTGCCCAAAATCTTTGGCAAAAGGTTCTGACATTAGTTCACCAATAACAGTCTTATTTTAGTGTGTATCTACTAGCAGCTTGTATAAAAGTAGATGAAACTGTTCGTTACAATTCCATCTTTGCACACTCCCAAATTTTGGAAAAAATATCTCTGTAATGGGCTTTCCTTTCTTGTTGTCCCTGGGTAAAGAATATATTTGGTTATTGAACACAGACAACACATTTTTTACAACCCGCATAACAACTTATTTTATTCCCTAAAATATTTTCCAATTTTCATTATTTTTAAGGTCTCTCTTTAAAAAAAAGTCATTTAAAAAGTCTAAAATTTAGACATTGAATATTTTGGCCTGGCTATTGCTCCTGGAGAACTATAGGCTTTTTTTACTTAGTAATAAATAATAGATAAAAAATGTATACCACTTCTTTCCCATCCACCCCCTGGAAATATGCTATTTTAACAGAAATATTGACTTGGAAAATCATATAAAGTAAAATTCATACTTGTACAAAGGTCCATATATAGTTTTTCGGTGATGTAAGTGGTGCATAGACTTATTCAGGCAACCTTCATTGAGTGAATTTCATTCCTAAGGCTAAGATAGTAAGTGCTGTGTTCTTCACTTTCAGAATGACACTATCCAATAGGTTCAAATATGTACCTATGTTAAGATTCCCAATTAGAAAACAAGAGACAAAATATTTGGTTTTTGGTTTAGCAAATGGTCTAGCAGTTTAGCGAAAACAATTCAAAAGCAGAAAGAGGGACAATGTGCCCAACTCCTATTGCTTTTGTGCCTTTGAGAAATCCAGCTCTAAATAATTCTGTTAATTGGTCATGGCATTTTGTTCAGCTTCTAAACCAGTCAAAAGGTGATTCACAGAGATTTGAAACTTGAGTGAATTGAAGCTATTACAAGTTTCATGTGTACCTTTTTTCATTTTCTTTTATTAGAAATGAAGACAATGGCTCTCATATGTTTCCTCTTCTCTAAAGAGGACAAAACACTTGAGGTTTGATAACAGATAAGCTTTTTGTTTATTTTACCTTCTTCCATAAACCAGCTTCAGTAAATGCTATTCACAGTGGATTAACTCAGTGTTAAAGAAAGTAGGATTAGTTATTCTTTTGTGCTTTGTGAGAATGCCAAAGCTGAAGAGGGAGTGGATATTGCAGGGATACTGAAGAGAGCATCCAGGATGTTATAGAGCATTAGCAAAGACCAGAGGATAAACATAATTATGATCTATTAGTGAGAAATACAGAATACCAGACATGATTATTTTCTACAGGGGAAAATGGGGGAATAATGTATTGGTATGAAAGAGAAAATTTGTTATGTAGTTTAGTTTGGTAAATCTGTTTTTCATGGAAATAAATGATTCAATATACTCCCCATGCAGTTAAAATCCAAATCTATAATGAGGGCCTGAAAGCTATGTGGAAAATTAGTGCTGCCTGTTGTTGGTTTTATTTATTTATTTATTTACATTAGAAAGTCAAATTCTGTCTGCCATGGGAGATTGTGTAGCCCAGTTTGTCAAGGCTAGTTATTTAGTATGGCTGGCTGAGGAAGAGGCTTGCAAAAAATAGTTTGGATTGTCTTGTGCCAGTGTGGCCATGAAACGCAGTTTAGAGCAACATCAGGGATGCTCTAAGTGGACTATCTGTGGGTAGCCAAAGGACTGTTCCATCAGTTGTGGATCACCAAAGTGCCAGTGTGTTCTCAGCGTGTCTCCTACTCCTCAACCATGCTACAATCTGAAAATGTGAACTGTCAGAGCTGCACAGCACAGATTTCAAAGGATAAAATATTATTGGAAATATTTATGTGCAGTAAAAATAGCTATTTTTTCCTGATGTGTCAGCAAAGGATTCAATTAACTAGTATAACAGCAAATGTAATCCTAAACTAACTGTGTTCATCGCTATTAAAACATAGACAAGCCCTGAAGTGTGCATTAATTTTTCTCAATAAATCAATTTTTAAATATTAAATAATATGTTCTAATAAACACTATGTATGCATAATGATATGCCACAAAAATGCCTTAGGTTGCTAATATAATATTGGAAATGACAGACTACTATAGTAACTATTTCCCAGGGTAAAATTGGCATCATGTAGGGTGCATAACAAGGTGGTCTGGCCTTCAGAGAGGGAGCAGGCAGCCCTGTTGAAGAGACAGCTGTGGCCATTAGGTAATGAGTGAGTATCTCACTTGTAGCTTAAAAACCCCAAGGAAAGAGCAGAGGGAGGGAAACTAGGTAAAGGAGCAGTTGCAGGCAGGAAGGGAACTGGAACCCAAATAAAAGAAGGGACCATACTACTGTATCAGTGCAGAGCCAAAGAGTCCATCCTACTGCCTGAAGAAGGGCTAAAGGATTTTGTTTGCTGGTTTATTTGTTTGTTTGGTGCAAGTACTCTATGTTTTTTTAATTTTAAGGACTGGCTGAGGTGATCCATAGGGAGCTAATCCAGTCTGCAAGGCAGCAGGCACACCAACCCATTTACAGGGTAGAAGACAGTTTAGAGGATAGGATTAATATTCAAAAATACTTTTATAAATAGGAAAAAATGGTTTTAAAAAGTAGGATTAAATTCAATGAGGCCAAATGCAAATTTCTATACTTCTGAAGGGAAAATCAAATGCACACTGCACCTGATTGTTTGTGCAGTACTGTAGAAAAGGATCTGGGGATTATACTGGCCCACAGGATGTGTAGTAGACAACAATTTCATATTGATGCTAAAATAAAAGTAGCTCTTCAAGAAAAATATGGATAAATTGGAAAAAAAAAAACCTAGGGAAGAACAACAAAAATCATTACAGGTCTAACAATAAAACCCAACTTGTTAGGAAAGATTAAAGGGATAGGCATTAATCTGAAAATGAGTAGACTGAGGGGGCATATGATAACAAACTTGAAATGTAAAAGGAATGGTTAAAATGAATATGATGATCAGTAATTCTCTCTGTCTATAGGGGTAGATTTATACTGCAGTAAGAGAGATTTTGGTTGGGTAGAGGGATTTTTTTTTTCTTTTCTTTTCTTTTTTTTATCTAACTATGAAGGTGGTTAAATATGAAAACAGATTGACTAGAACAGGAGTTGGCAACCTACTAGACCTGGCATGCAGACATGGTTCTTCAGTGGCTGTCAGTGGAGGGGGCCTCAGCTGTAGGTGCTCTCCACATGCAACCATGGGACAAGTACTTGCTGTGCTCTCTGTCTGCTGAGACAGAGACAAGTGGCAGCAACAGCTGGGTCCTAGCTCGTGCCTACCCGCCTACTTCTGACCCCAGATGTGTTATTCTAGCCTGCAGCCAGATAAGGTTGTCCATCCCTGGCCTAGAGAGTTTGTAGCATTCCTGTTCCTGGAAGTTTTTGACTGCAGATTAGACCAAAATGGTTTAGAAAAAATGGGCTAGACAGGCGTGATCCTAATTGAAGCAAGGGACAAAACTAAGGGATGAATTCTGTTTTGCCTAGTGGATGACAAACATGAGGCTTGAAATTAAGACTCAGTTAGCTAGCTGTTATATAGGATAACCCCTGAGACTACTCTTTTTTAGACTAATACCCTCGCTTTACATGCAAGTATTCCTATTATAGGAATAAACAAAACAGTTAACCTATTGAGGGACACAGAGGTTATAGCAGCTAATCCAGGTAATGGGATAAGAATCCACAATCTCTGCTGAGACCACACTTAACACAATTACATCTGCAGATGATTTCTTGTTCCACAGTTTTTAAAGTTTTGTTGTTTAACAACAGTTACTTTGACATCAGTGATGGAATGTCCAGGGAGGTTAAAGTTTTCTCCCAGGGGCTTTTTGTATCTTTCTGGAACTGATGTTAAATTGGTGCCTGTCTATTCATTCTTTCACAAAAGGATCACCCCATCTGCCCAATGTAGAAAGTAGAGGGTCACTGTAAACAGATCGTACATAAAAGATGTTAATAGAAGAGCAGGTGAATGAACCCTGGATGTTATAATCCATGTTGTATGTGATGATGTGGTCTGTGTTGATGAAGAGCACAGATGGCATCTAGATTCATTTTAAGGCTGGCTGCCTTGGTGACAATAGAAGTTAGGTATTCTGTTGCTGGAGAGAAATTGTTTGAGACTGGGTCTTCTAAACCTGTTTTTCTATAATTATATAAACCAGCTTTCCAGATTAATGTCTGCTTTCCTTTGTGATCTTGGATCAGGGTATGATTTTACACATCTTTTGTGTTTAGGCCTTACTGATATAATTAGGTCCTTAATCCCACTGAAACCAATATGTCAAAGAATGTGACATTTTCAACCTTTATTTCCTAGGGCTATGTGAGGCTTTGGTCCCTGATTCAATTTCGTGGAGATTCAGCCCAATTCGGTGGCTGAACCTTTGAATCCAAATTGAATCAGAGGACCCTTTAATCTCTCCAAATTGATTCAGAGATTCGGACAGATTCGGCGATTCAGGCATAGAGACAGCTTTAAATGTTTTTTTCTACATACCTCTAGGTAGCAGGGGCTCATGATCATTGTGGTGTTGGGGCAGATGGAGTGTCCCACAGAAGCACGGGGAGCTCCCCAGTGTGCTCAGCAGCAAACCTTGGAGTAGACCAGAAGCACTTCCAGGTCCACTGGGGAGTGTGCTGGTGCCCCCCCCCCCACATCCGCCATCTTGGTGACTGATGCCTCCTGGGTCTGGGGGGAGCACCTGGGGTCCCCCTGTGGCTGGCCATTGGGCCAAAGAGGTGAGAGGGGGGCCCCCAGCATGCTCCCTGGCAGACCTGGAAGTGGACTGGAAGTATTTCTGGTCCAATTCCATGTTTGCTGCTAAGCACACTGGAGAGCCCCCTGCACTGCTGTGCACACCACCCCTATTAATACTTACCAGTGAGATACTTGCCATGTTTACCTTATGGGCCTGTCCAGACAAATCATGTCAGGACCTTCAGCTATAATGAATAGGTGCCATGTTGATTCACTAGCAACCATTCTGAAGTAAATGGTACTTTTTCTACATCAAATAAAAAATAGCCTTCACTTAGGCTCAGCTGAAAAAAGCAATAGAGTAGAAGAGGATCAATGTAGATATTATTCATCAAATGAAAGGTTTGTTACTAGATTTTAATTTTAAGAGACTTTTATTTTCTGTTTGTATCATATTTACATTTGTATTTACTCTAGATTTATTTTTGTAACAGTAACGTGTATGCACTTCCCCCCCCCCCAATTTACATGATATGAAAGCTACACTTGAAATATTCTGATACATTACAGAATTATAAATGTTGAACATGTACCTATAGGATACAGCCTTTATGGAATGAAAAATAAAATGCATCATCTCCTAGCATTATCAAATTATATTAGGAAACAGGGTGTAGTGAACTTCTACTATAAAGAGTTTGCAGATAATAAAATATATCTTTTCATTCTTGTTATCTGATCTTGTAATTATCTCAGAAAGTTCAGATTAAAAGTGCTGCTTAGCTGACTTTCTTTACTTTACACTATGGACTGCTTCTGTGGGCCTTGTTGGTGGTGCAGGGCAGTTCTGTAGAGAAATAAGATGCATAATAAAATTTGATAACTGCTGGATCTTTTTGAGTTTTAAAATAAGTCATTACTGGTGCAAAATCTTTCCATGAATAACTTGTTTATTCCAGAGTAATGGTCTAATCCCTGTTCAGTGAAATCAAAGAGTTTGCTAGCAAGTGAAAGTTTAGTGCTCAGCAGTCAGCACCTTACAGGGTTAGTGGGAGAAAAATGGAATACTCACTACTTACTGCTTTCATTTTTGAAGAAGCCCTTTAGTAAAGTCTGAACCAATGTGTAGGGACTTACTTAATTCATGACCAGACAAAGGAATTTTTACAAGTTGGTCGCAGCATGAAGAGCCGATTTCATGGACATTTCCCAACAGCCCTGCTTCCTGCCACTGATTGGTGGAGAGGCCCTGGGAGGGAGAAAGGACAAGGGGGTGGTTGCCATCTTGGCATCTGGCTGTCCTTCATGCCACCCCACCAGCCAGCACCTTCCCTTCCTGGGCACCTTCTGGGGTGCCAGCATTTAATTTTTACTATTTTTTAAAGTTGTTTTTGCAGACAGTTGCAGATATTGTGGTTTCTGCAAAATCCACAACATTGGGAATCAATTAGGTCCCCACCAATGTGTATGTCTCAGTGAGCTGCAGTATTATCACCTGAGATGAAAAGAACAGATGCCCTCCTTTCTGGAAAATATTACATGTATTGCTAACAAAATATCTATAGAATCTAATGAGGCAATACATGTAATTTGGTCAGTGCTTTCACATATCTTCTAGCCCAAGGCAGCTTGATTGTAAAAGCTCATGCATGGATAGGTAAGTTTCATGTGGGTAAGAAAATGTGGTGAAGTGGAAAGTCTACATGAAAGATCAGGTTTAATTTTGAGGGTTTAACTGCCAAACACAGGCCTTCCCACATAATATAATAATTTAATTTAGTGATTATTTCCTATTTCCTTATAAAATGATACTAGTATTATTAAAAGCAACCAGAAGCTTCTGCCCACATTATAGACTAGGCATTGTATCAAGCATGTTTGAAGACATGGTCCCTCCCTTGAATAGTTCACAACATACAGACTAATATTAATCATTGCAGTTAGCAAAAGGAACAGACTTAGAATGCAAGTACTTCATTCCTTTCAGATCCAGAATAGGTTAAACTTTATATTATTTCTCATTCTCATTACAATTACTGTCACAAAAAATAACGGTGTGCCATTTTCTCTTGAAGTTACAATCTTTGTCACAGGACTAAGGCATCAGAGTTTTATTGCCTCATATATTCTGTGAATTATAATAGTATGCTACTACATTGACCTTTACAATATTCAGTTATTTGATTGGCTGGACATTCAGCTTATCTACCCAAGTGTAGCCTCACTAAACTACTCAGATGACTCTGTGCAGCTTCAGATGATGAGGATAGTAGAAGCAGATACTAAACTTCCATTTCAAATGTATTAAACCAGACAGAAGTAAAATAAACCCTGAAGTATTTACTTGATCTGTAAATCAGTTTATTCACCAGTAATCTACTTTCTCAATTACATGAATTATTCTCAAATATACAAGTCTTTTTTCTAATTTGTTCCTGAAAAGAGAATGTTCCACTTTAATACCTTTTATTTTTTTTTTGTAAGAGGAAAAAACTGTTTGATGACCACAGAACTTAAGGCAGATCAGATTCTCTGAAATCTGAACAGATGTCAAAATAATGATGATTTTGCTCTTTTTAGTATAACCAAAATAAACCAAAGTTAGTTAACACTTCAGTCTTCAAACACATTAGCATCTGATCTGTATTTTGGTAAAGTGGTCTCTACCTTTGGCTGAAACTTTTAAATCAGATTCTTAAAATTATTTTAATTGTTATAAGCCCATGAAATATTTGTTCATCAGTCCTATTCATCTAAACTAATTCCAAAATAAAGTAACTTTTAATTAAAAAAAAAATCTGACTTCCTAAAATTATACAATTAATGCTATTATTTACTTACCATGAAATATTTCCAAAATTATTTTTAAAAGGCTTGGTCTGGTCTATCTTTTCTTCCAAACAGGACCATCAGTTAAATCATTAACCTAGTTTGTTCTTAGAATATACCTCAATGTCTATTCAACTTTAAAAAAAAATGTGTGCAACAAGTTTTAACAGGGGACTCCTTCCCCCTGTTACTTGGAGCAAGTGCAGCTTGCTAGGAAGGAGCTGTGCTATCTGAATCTCCTGCCAAGTGGGCTTCAGGGTTCATTCATCCTGCATATTGCAGGCAACAGAACACTTGGCTGCTGAGAGGCACCTGGGCCCTACCATCAACAAGCTAGGTCAGGTAACTGAAAAGGGGAGGACCAAAGGCCATATAAGCCTGAGTCTGGATCCCAAGGGGGATACCAGCTCTGTCATAGGCCAACCGGGCACTGTGAATGTATCGATTTGGTTGCAGGGCAATTGGGCACTGCAACTGTATCAGTCACTGGGCTGTTTGGTTCGGGATCGAGGAGGCGGAGTTGGGAGTGAAGCAGAGACAAGATTCACTTATAACAGTAAAGATAAATTTTCCTTATAGCAGCAAAATAGCAACAAAAATATGTTTAAGCAGCAAAATATGATTTACACATATAAGTGTTAATAAAAAGGTTAAGCTAATAAACAGACAATATAGCAATAAAAGTTAAAAATTGGCAGTAATAATAAAAACAGACAGACAAATTGACAAAGAGTTCCCACTTGGTTGGCAACGTATCGATAGTCTCTCAGTGCCAAGCACACATCAAGTTGATCCAGCGAAGTCAGGCGTCCCTGATCGATGCTGTCAGAAGGAGCACTGGGGAAGATCCCTCAGTCAAGATCTGGTCCTTGCTCATACTGGGAGTCTGGAGTCCAGGCTTGGAACAGCAATGACCATTCTGTTCCATCCTTCCTACTGGTCACCTGACATGCGTGTTCCTTCATATCTTGTCCTATGCTAATCTGTTGGCTTTAGAGCCACTCACAATCTTACCCTACAGCTGTTACCTTCTAGGGTTAAAAGGTGTTAGAAATTATTATAAAAGGTTACTGCCTAAACTTGGGTTTGCCCAATAAGCAAATCACACCACATTACTTCGTAGTCTGAGATTAGCATTTTCTCTGCCTAAGTTTAACTCACTTGGTTACTTCCTTTTAGAATTTTTTTGAAACGTGTTAATTGTACCTTGTGGTCAGGTTTGTCATTTTTACTTACCTTTAAGCAAAAACTGTTAGATCAGCTAACATTTGCAGTTTTGTTTTCTAGTTCTGCTTCTTGGGACTCATGTTAGTCTTATGATTGGTATAAATAGTTAATTTTAACATTATGGTTATACTTAAGTCAGATAGGATACGTCTGCGGGAAACAATTTTGCAAGCTTTGCTTTAGCTAATATTAACTATATGCCATTGCTAGATGCTCTCATGAAGCAAATCTTTTTTGTTCTAATTTGCTCATTAACCCCTTTGGTTCTGGCTATCACACAGCTCAGACCCTTATATAAAAGGAACTCCACAGGTGGGCTGCATAGAAGGAGATGTACCATGTTTTGTCTCTGTTCTTTTTTGGGCTTTGTGTTATACCAGAGGACTGGATTGTGCCTATGGGGAAGGTGTGGAGGCCACAGAGCAGTGTCTATTGGGATAGTCTGTGACAGGCAGCCCAACCTAAGGTCAGGAACCCCGAGGCTAGTGCAGCAAGAAGGCTAATAGAGTGAAGGCAGCCTGACCTGGAATTTTGGGCTGAAGGGAAGAAGCCCAGGGAAGCAGTGAATAGGGAAGCAGTCCAGTTTGGGGTCAGGGGCCCAGAGAATGGAGTTCTGCTTAGGAGTACAAAAGTGCAGGGCAGGACAGGGGCTGAGGGTCCCAGAGCCTGTGAGGGTAAGTTTGAGCCCATCTAGGGCCCAGGAGGCTCGGGTCCTGGGACAGTAAACCTTGGGTAAAGAGGCCCAGCCAAAGTAATGTGAGCCAAGGCCGGGGGGTGGGAGGCACTCCCAATTCAATTATAACCTCAAGGCGTGGCAGGAAAGACAACAGGGACCTTGAAAGGCCAGAGGTGGAGAGTAAGGCAAGATCCAGGAGGCCACTGAAGGGTGACTTGGGTGCCCCAAGGCCTAATCTGCTAGACAAGTCCATATTCTCTTGTTGTACTGCAATAGCTATACTTGCTTTAATGGTTTATTCTGCTACTTTTATAATGAATTATTTCGCTATTAAGATAAAATTAATCTTGTTATGATTTATTTTTCATAATATTTGAATTAGTTATTATTATTCTGGAATTAACCATCTACTTTATATTCCTTATTGCTTAGCTTAAATATATCTGACCTATTGGTATCATGATATTAGAACTTAAATTTAGTATAAGAAAAATGTTTATGTAAGGTCTGTGGTATGTTTGGCATGTTTGTCACATCCATCCATCAATCATTCTTTCATTACCTCTTTTCAATGTGAAGGAAGACAGTCCTCTTGCAGCAAGTGAAAATAGCCTTCTGTGGTTTAACAGTTAAAGGCTGCAGCAATGTTGAGTCAGCAGTTGAGGATTACCAAAGAACAGATTGACTTTTATTAGTAAATGTTTAGGATTGTGAATCCAAAAAAGCTGACAAAGCCGGTAGGGAAATACATAGCATCTGAGCGAGGGACTAACAATAGAAGGATGGGGGTGAGGAGGGGAATGCAACTAGGTTACAGGAGATACAATGTTAGCCAACTAAGCCCGGGGGTAGGAGGGAGGGGGGAAGGGGAGGGAGGGGGTTCACGATGCTGAGAGAGAAAGAAGATAGATACACACAAACCTGTTACAATGGTCCGCAATGGTGGAAGAAGTGGTCCGAAGAAAAAGTGTCTCAGTCCATATAGAGTTTCATCGCGGGGGTCCTCTTCAGGTGGAGCAGGGTCGTCCATTGTTGAAAAATCCTCTCCAAGTGAAGGTCCATCTGGTGCAGAGGGAGGGGTTCAGGCGGTCCCCTCTGGGACCTGATTTACCTGAACCAACCCCTCTGCTGATTTACCACCTGAACCGACCCCTCTGTCAATTTACTGGTCCAGCGGGGTCTGCATTTAGTAAATCATGCCTTTATCCTGATGACTGAAGAGCACAAGCAATGACCGCTCCCACCTGAAGATTAGAGACCACAAAGCCAAAGGATCATGTCCTACCAATCCCAACCTACCAATGGGACAAGGAGGATGACCTTCTCATCTGACACAGTGGAATCCATAGGCTTGTATGGACAGCCATGACTATCAAGAATGAACACAAAGAAGAGGCTTTGGGTCTGTCCACCTGCAACAAGGAGTTTTGGGCATGTCCAACAAGGCCTGACTCAATTCCTTGTGGTCAGTCTGGCTGGCCACTAGACTGACCCAAGCATCTTCAGAACTTGATAACACCTTAACCTTTACAGGATTGTCTAACTTCTGTGTGTGCGCTTGTTTCTTTTGTATGAATGGATGAATGAATGAGTATGTATGGGACTGAAAGAAGCAGATAACCTTACTGTTCTTTATTCCTTTTATGTTTTATGTTCCAATAAATGTTGTGTTGTGCCTTATCCCCGATAAGATTCCCACTTTTTTTTAATTCACACTGTATGCCCTGTTCATACAACACTACATTGGATCAGATTTCTGTCCTTTCTCCTACAGATAATTTGGAGTAAAATCTTTTATAGTACTGAATGTTATTCTAGCTGTTTAACTCCCATATCCTACTCTCTAGAAATGTGCTTCAGACAGCAGTGTACAAAAATTAACATCTAGCAGAGTAGGGCATAATTTAACTAAGAAACAAAAATTCTGGGAATTATATTTTCTAACTTTTCAGTTGGAAGTGTCATAGCAGTAAAAGTTAAGAAAAGGAACATTTTCCAAAGTGAAGCAAAACCTGTTATATAGCAGGTGTTGCAGCCAGCACAACCTTTTTTCCATAAGTTTGAACCCACAAAACATGAGTCATGAACTTGTTACTAGAATAAACTTGTCACGGCGGGGTCCTATAGGAGGGCCGTGATCTCCTTACGGCCCCCTCACCGTGCCAAGTCCGGCCCAAGGGCACCCTCTTATTCTCGCCCGCCACGTCTTTGACGGTTAGATAAAGTTGGGAGGCTGCCTTATGACTCCCTGGGCACGGTTAGCTGGGACCTCTGTCCCCGTGTGTTCCCGGACCCCCTGGGGGTCTCCCGGTGTGATGGGTGCTCCCCAGGCACCCTAGCCTTATGGGCTACGCGTGGCTCCTACCAACCCCTAATACCACGCCCCAAGCCTCGCAGATGTGCTGGACGTTGGTCTGTCATGATACACACCCGCTCTCCCGGGCCTCCTCTGTAATCTAGCCCACTCCTGGGCCTCCCCTGTAGTCTAGCCCATTCTGGGCTCTCTCTAATACACAGCCCCTCACTGGGACTCTCATCGAGCCCACTCTGGGCCTTCTCTAAAAGTGTTGTCCCGCTCAGGGACCCTCTAGCGGGTCTCCGGTCCTTTAGGCCAACCGCATGGCTACCCTCTCTGATCCCGGCTCACTGCACTGCTATCCCCTTTGGTCGGGGACCACCGCAGCACCTTGCCTTTCTCCTGGGGCGTTGTACTACTAACCACTTCCGTCGGGGTCCACCGCAGCACCCTGCCCCTATCGGAGGGTTGTTGCCTCATTAGCCTACAGCCAGGCTCGTTACGCCCGTCTCGGGCTTCTCAATAGTCCCCCTTCTCAGGGACCTTACATGCCCGTGCCAGGCTTCTCAATAATATCGCCCCCTCTCTGGGGCTCGCTGTGCCCACGCTGGGCTCCTTAATAATGGTGCCCCCTCTCTGGGCTTGCTGTGCCCATGCTGGGCTTCCCTAAAGTGTGCTCCCCCTTCCTGGGGCTCGCCACACCCACGCTCGGGCCTCCTGATAGCGCCCCCTCCTGGGGCTCATCGTGCCTGCGCTGGGGCTCTCACCCAAACCACCGGTGTAATATCAAAGCCAAACATAAACTCGAGCCTCCTGGCTATAACTCAAACCTAAGGCACTGGGCCATAACAACATAAGCCTCCTGGCTGCAATTCAACATCACTGCTCCAGCCTCTGGAGCTCTCGCAAGCTATACTTGCTGTTAAGCTTCACCTCACATCCTAACTGCCAGAGCTCCTGCACCTCTGGCTACTAGCAGGGAACTGCCAGCCTGGCCTCAGCCCTGGGCTTTATAAGGGCCAGGCCCTGCCTCCTACAGGCCAGCTGACTCTCCTTAGTTGCCCCAGCAACCCGCAGCTGTGCTCGTTAATGTCCTGCCAGGGCTCTCTCCCTGGCAGTTTCTCCTCTTTAGGAGCAGAGCACCGAGGTGCCCTGCGACAAAACTTTAACCAGTTGCTCAGTCTTCTGGCAGTAGAATTTAACTCAGGGATACAATAATCAATTTTTGGAGGGGGTAGGGGGTACAAATTGGTCTTTTGTATATTTTATATTTGTATAATTCATAACATGATCCAACCAACATGATCCAAAGCTGTATATAGGTACATCCATGCGATTAATCAGATATTGATTACTCATGCACCTACATTATAATATTACCTTGTGAAGCTCAAAACCTTTGGTCCAGCCCACTTAGTTGTTTTGGGTAACTCCTGATCCTTCCAGGTACTTGATTACCATTTTTTATTATATTCTTGATGCAAGTCTTCTTATTCACACCCTCTCAGTCTGTTGTCTTTCCCTCTAATTGCATGAAGTGAAACATACCAGGCCTTTTGTTTTGGTATCAGGTGCTGACAACTGAGCAACTTTATCTGTTTCTAAGTTTTTGGGGAGTCTTAATAGTTAACACTTTACAGTTATTTTAATGAGTCTTGAGGCCCTGGCACACAAAAACCCCAACCTCATGATTTATTTTTTTTCAAGTGGCCATTTCATTAGTGCAGTAATGAAGACTGGTATAACCTACACTCACTAAGACTATCCACACAAGGAATTAAAGTGAAGTACTGTTTCCTATGCAGCTTCTTATGTAGTAACTTTCCTATGTAGGGAGTCATAAAGGAAGTTTGGCAAGATAGAGGAGAAGATAGAATAAGTGTTCCTTTTTTGACCTTCAGATGTAGAAGAAAGTTAGCAATAGGAGAGAGAAAGAAAGATATGTGATGACTCAAAGAAGTAGCTGTGTACAGTATGGGAGATCCTGACCTCAACGGTCAATGCTGATCTAAGAGTGATGAGAGAATTGATTCAGGGAAGTATGTACACACATTTTTAATATTTTATCTAAATCAGTATATTCCATTTGCTAAATTGAATTGTGTTTGCAGAGATTACCTGTGGGTTTACTTCTATTTTCATATTCTCCTGAAGAGGTAAAATGTAAACCAGAAGTCTACAAAGTTTTAAGTCTTTGGGAGGGTCAAGCTTCAGCAATATGAGGTCTGGAGGAAATCATCATGACACTCAGATGCTAAGATAGGAAGGCTATGGCTTCCAACTTTCACATAGATAGCATATGGAAAGCCTGTGTGTGGGAAGTGTGCCAAAGAAGAGAGACTATGCAGAAGTCTATCCCTTCTCTGGAATCTTATACTACATGGTCCCTAGTGATTGATCAAGACCCTGCTTCAGGACCATTTGACAACTGTAGTTGATTCTGCGACATTAGCAGCAGACGACCTAATTGTATTCTGGAGAGAAGGTAGGTGACAGACCCTTGGGTAAGGACTGTAAAGAGCTGAAAAAGACTTCGTGAAACTTTGGGGCTTTTATTTTACTTCTGGAGTTTCATTGTTCCAGCAAGTTTAAAGTTGTGATGTAACTGAAGACTAAACTAGTCAACTAACAAGAGGAAGAGACACAATGGCAAGAGGAAAGGCTATCCACACCTCAATCAATCATATACAGAGAATGAAAGAGGTAGCTGAATCTTAGATACATTCAGTTTTCTTCAATCTCTCAGCAAGGGGGCTGGGTTTTTAAGAAATACAATTTCTTGAGAAGCAGAACAAAGAGAATCAGGTGTTAGCACTGGGACTTAAAAACCACAGAGCCTGAGAGGCACAGCACACAATATAAAAATATTTCATATTGGAAAAAATATAGTGTATGACCTATTTACACTCTTATAAAGTTTTATCATGCTAAATATTTATTTTTACTTGTTCAATGTTGTTATTTTGATGTGATTTAAGCTAATTTACAAAATATTTTGGCTGTACTCCTGGGTGCTTGTCTGGCTATAGAGCCTGCATTCAAAGCTCCTGTTGGAGAGAGAATTAAGAATTGAGTTATCTCAACCCAGTTTCAGAATAGACTGTCATTAGAGTCTTGGTTGTTTCAAGGAAAATTAGAACTATCAAAGGAATAAATAGTTATATTCATAGTTAGAGATGGACCCATTGTCATTAAATTCTCTGTATTCTTTTCCTCTTTCCTGCTTTTAATCTGTATCTGCATTCAAAAGCTTTAGCAAAAATGTTGTACTCTATTATTTTTTTATTTTTATTTTTTTAGATCAAAGCTTGAGAAATCCAGGGCAGCCTGCACACTAAAAGGGGAGCATATAAAAAGTGGAAATGGGGAGAGATTACCAAAGAGGAGTATACCTCCTCTGCTCGCACTTGTAGGGAGGCAGTTAGACAGGCCAAAGCTACCATGGAGCTCAGGATAGCATCCCAAGTAAAGGATAACAAAAAATGTTTTTTAGATATATAGGGAGTAAAAGGAAAGCCCAGGGTGGAATAGGACCCCTGCTAAATGGGCAGAAGCAATTGGTGATGGACAGGGGGGACAAGGCCGAACTCCTCAACGAGTTCTTTGCCTCAGTGTTCCTAAGTGAGGGGCAGGAAAAGGCTCTCACTGGGATTGTAGAGAGGCAGCAGCAGGGCACCAGACTGCCATGTGTAGACCCTGAGATGGTGCAGAGTCACTTGGAGGAACTGGATGCCTTTAAATCAGTAGGCCCGGATGAGCTCCATCCGAGGGTACTGAAGGCCCTGGCTGACGTCATTGCACAGCCACTGGCGGGAATATTTGAACACTCGTGGAACACGGGCCAGGTCCCGGAGGACTGGAAAGGGCCAATGTGGTCCCCATTTTCAAGAAGGGGAGGAAGGAGGACCCAGACAACTATAGGCCAGTCAGTCTCACCTCTAGGCAAAGTCTTTGAAAAAATTATCAAGGCTCACATTTGCGAGAGCCCGGCAGGACAAATTATGCTGAGGGGAAACCAGCATGGGTTCGTAGCAGGTA
>NW_005842418.1:792653-798830 GCF_000455745.1 Alligator sinensis
TTCAACAAGGAGAAATGCAAAGTGCTGCACCTAGGGAGGAAAAATGTCCAGCATACCTACTGCCTAAGAAATGACTGGCTTGATGGAATGGAAGCGGAAAGGGATCTTGGAGACCTAGCGGCCTCCAAGATGACCATGAGTCGGCAGTGTGACGAAGCCATCAGAAAAGCTAATGGCACTTTATCGTGCATCAGCAGATGCAAGACGAACAGATCCAAGGAGGTGATACTTTCCCTCTATCGGGCGCTTGTCAGACCGCAGTTGGAATACTGCGTGCAGTTTTGGGCGCCACACTTCTAGAGGGATGTGGATAACCTGGAGAGGGTCCAGAGAAAGGCCACTCGTATGGTTAAGGGCTTGCAGGCCAAGCCCTAAGAGGAGAGACTGGGGCACCTGGACCTCTTTAGCCTCCACAAGAGAAGGTTGAGAGGCGACCTTGTGGCTGCCTAATTCACCAAGGCACCCCCGGGGGTTACAAGAAATAATGGCCACAAGCTAGCAGAGAGCAGATTTAGACTAGACATTAGGAAGAACTTCTTCACAGTTCGAGTGGCCAAGGTCTGGAATGGGCTCCCAAGGGAGGTGGTGCTCTCCCCTGCCCTGGGGGTCTTCAAGAGGAGGTTAGATGGGCATCTAGCTGGCGTCATCTAGACCCAGCGCTCTTTCCTGCCTATGCAGGGGGTCGGACTCGATCTATTGAGGTCCCTTCCGACCCTAACATCTATGAATCTGTGAATCTATGAATGGCTACTAGTTTGATCAGGGAATAGTGACTAAAAAAAGGAGGTCTCTTCTGACCCTAGCATCTATGAATCTACACATGATGCTATATAGCACGGAGAGAGAGCTGGGATGTACTATACTTCTGTCCTTTATGATTACAGGAAATGAATCAATCAAGAGACTTGGGAGCACTAAACTTATTGGTACAAAGGCAGAAAAAGTTGATTCCTACAGAAGGGAAAATTCCTACAGAAGACAATAAAATATGGTTCTAAAAATACTTAAGGGCTCCAATTACTTCAGTAATTCCCAGCACCCAGCTCAAGCGGGGCTTGTCTGCACGGAAACAGAAAATAAGGAGAGGGAGAGGGAAGAGGGAGGAAAGACTGCTCTCATATTGACTATGTAGCTGGCCAGTAACTGTGACCCTTCCCTGAGGTCCCTTCCAATCCCAGTGCTCTGGGGGAGGGATGGAAAAACAGCATAAAAAGCAGCACTGTTTGACCTGGCCTGCTTTCTGCCTTGGGGTCTGACAGTTACTGAGCTATCTTCCAGCAGCTCAGGAGTATTAGACAACAAAGGCTACTGCTATCATTGATTTGATTTTCTACTTGCTAGCCTAGCAAGTGGGATTCCACAATACCTTTTGCTTTCTTTCTAGCCCCTTTTATTTTATTATTATATTTGGTGATTTATTCTTTTCAATGTCATAATTATATTGGATATAACACTATAGAATTTATATAGGAAGGCAGATACATTTATATATTTTTATTTCTATACATTTGTATCTTGCAGCATATTACACTCAAAATATTATATAAGAACACAGATACATTTATGATATGTTTATAAAAAAAAAAGACACTATGAAACACCATGAAGCGTGGTGGAAAGGCAGCTGGCAAGACTTCAGGGAGAGGTGGTAAAGGGAGAGGTGTAAGTTCCCCCCAAACTGAGGTGCAGCATCTTTCCTACAACTAACAGGGATGAGGCACAAGCAGCAAGGAGAGGGAAGCAGTACCAGTGCCACTGCCTGTGCCCGAGTCTGCATCCCTTCCAAAAGCTCCAGCCGGAACCACCCCCTGCACCACCACTACCATAACAACAAGCAGCAGCACAAGAACCAGCATGACTGTCTCCTCTACCCCCATTTCACTTCTCATGCTAAGCTTTCTAGTGCCAGAGGAAGAGGTGGAGCTGGATCTGAGTGCAATAGCAAGGGAAAGTCTGGGGAAGGAGGGGGAAATCAGCTGATGTGCTCCACACCCCTCAAGTTTCCCCTATAGCTAGGTCTCCTTCCCCACAAGGCACTTCAGAGGAGGCTGAGGTAGAGGTTGCAGAGGCAAGTGGCTCAGCTGAGTCCACTCCTGTTGCTGTGCCTCTGCAAGCATCATCCCCTTTCCCTTGCTCCTCCTCAGCCTGACACCAGTGGGTGTGTGCCCGAAGTGAAGTCCCCCTCTTGCTCCAAAGCCCCCGTCCCCCCAAAGCAGAGGCAGGCCACCCTGGAACAGTGGGGGAAAGGTGGACAGTAAGGGGGACATGTTGCAAGGGTGAGCAAGATCACTCAGAGCATTAGGGAGATGGTTTCTGTGGATGGCCAGCCCTTCTCCTTAGTTGAGTGGCCAGGGTTCAGGTGCCCCATGGTGCTCATGGCCTCATCCTACCAAGTGCCTGCATGCACCACCTTCAGCATGATGGTGGTGCCCTCCCTGTATGAGGCGTGTAGGTGGTACTATGGAGATCACCTGGCAATGCCCTCCTCAGCCAGGTGATCCCCATAGTGAGGGAACTTCAAAGCCAAAGGGAGAAGTTCCAGCGGGTCAGTGTTCCTGGCTGAGGCCAGCCACTGTCACCAGATGTCCAGGCACTGGTAAGGCAGCTGAAGGAGAGCATCAGAAAATGCTTTGATCCCTTGTGGTCCAGTATACACCATGTGCTGGCTGCCATGTGTGACCCGAGGGTGAAGGGCAGTGTATGCAGCAGCCAAACCCTGAATCAGTGAATGGAGGTGCTGGTAAAGAAAGTCAGGGAGGCAGAACAGAAGAGGTGGGGGGACATGGAAGAGGGGGATCCCATGTCCCATGCTGGCATGCCATCTACCAGCCAGTCTCCTCCTCTACCACAGGTGCTGCCAATGTGGGCCAAGGGCATGGCTTCCATGGTGGGGTCCAGAGGCACCAGACCCCACTATCAGGCAGGTAGCACTCAGGCCTTGGTGGCTGCCTATCTTTCTGAGGATGTGGAGCCACTGCTGTAGGACCCCTTGGCCTACTCGACAAGTCTCAGCCACATGTGGCCGGAGCAGGCCATGGTTGCCCACAAACACCTGTCTTTTCCATCAACCAGTGTTCCAAGTGAGAAGGTGTTCAGCACCTGCTTGGATCCTGATTTGGTGGAGCAGCTGCTGTTCCTGAAGAGGAACCTCCCACTGATAGGGTTCCCCAAGATCCAGGTGCAGATGGAGTGAATGTCAGCCTCCTCACTCCATCTGCACCTATTACCTTTTTTTATTTTTTAAAAGCCATTTAATGCCCCACTCTCAGAGCTGGAGGGGGCACTCACTGCATCACCAGACAGCAGGAGAAGAGCATTTCCCTGTTCAGCTTCAATGCCAAGATGAAACTGGAGGTATGGGCTGGGACTATGGGGAAGGAGGAGGCCCCAGGTCCTGTGCATGACCACTAAAACTGTACCCGGCCAGGGTTGGAGAGGCCTGGTGGGACTGCTGGTGGGATGGCAGCCCCAGGAAATGCCAGGACCAAGGATCTCCCTGGTGAAAGGCAGGTAGGAGGCCCATAAAGTCCAGCCACCACACATATGCACATAGTCCTGGCTAGTGAAAGGCCAGACCTGTCAGGTCCTTGACAGGCCTGAGGCTTTCTTGTTGCAGTGAAGTTGTGATGCTACAGGTGAGCTCAGCTTAGCTGCCTGGGATGTCAGCTTTTAGATTGAAAAACCCTTTGTGAGGCTGAGGAAACATCTGCAGTTGGTGTCTGGTCTGTATGCTGTTCCTGGATGGAAGGAATAGTAAAGAAGCCAGAGGCAGGCATACAGTGCCGGCAAGAAAGCCAGTCAGTGAAAATTAAAACGGAGGTATTATGAGGTGAGGGACAGGCTGGGGGGGGAGGCAGAAAAGGGGATGTAGCAGCACAGGTAAAAGTGGAGAGGTACCTGGGGAGTCAGATTGTAGTGTTTCAGAATGCCAATATCTATATTGAGTACATGACTTTCTGTACCTAGGAGGTTGATGAAGTGCAGTTCATAGGCTCATCTGTGAAAAGTGGTTTGTATCCCAAACTTCACTGCTCCTCAGCCCCCCAAAAACTCATGCAGGCAATAGGGCTTCTCTAGGATGCAACCAGAACACTACTGCTCAAAGATCTACTGTTCCTCCCCAACCCCACCTAGCACTGTACCAGGCTGGATCAGCATCCCTCTTCCTGCCCCAGCCTGCAACAGCTCACCAAAATTCCTTAAGTGGCCTTCCAGCCCAAATAATTGTCCACCCCTGCTATAACATCACCCGTGCTCCAGAGCCTGCAGTGACTGAGGCATGTCTAGACTGGGGAATGGGTCATATTTAAAGATGTGTTAACTAATAGATTTTAAATCATTTACACAAATGATGTGGGGTGTTTGTAAACCATAGGATACAGCCTATATGAGTGGTAAGAGAATTCAAACCATTACATATAGATATGGATCCATTTGGAACTGTCATAATAGCAGCAGGTATTATGTTCTAATTTTTATGGCTGTGTAAAATAGCACCATTCTGTTTCGACTTCTGTTTCAATGGGACAGTGTCTCATTTCAAGTTTCATTTTGATTCCAAACTGCTGTTCTATTTTTTTTTTGCAGAAACTGTTTCCCTGAGGGCGCACGTTAACACACACACACACACACACACACACACACACACACACACAGTGTCACCCATGTCACGAGTTTTGCTTGTCAGCAGCCTGAGGTGCAGTTTCCCAGATACCCCTGCACCTATCTCCTTAAAACTTGGCACACTTGGTGGCCTCAGAAGGAGCTACTACACCTGCAGTTTTCACCTTGCTGTGCCTTAACACACACACACGACATGAGTTTTGCTTTCAGGAATTTGAGATGCAGTTTCCCAGAAACCCCTGCACCTATCTCCTTGATGCATGGCAGGCTTCATGGCCTCAGATACGGCCACAATCCCTGCCAATTTCATCTGAATCAGGCAAGCAGTGAGAAAGTTATAGGCAATTTTGTGCTTCCCGTTAGAGCCTATGGGCGAAACGTTGAAACAAAGTTGAAACAGCGTCGAAACAGCAAAACATTTTCAATGAAACAAAACAGAACAGTGGTTTTGAAATTAAATGAAACTTGAAATGAAACAGTATCCCACTGATATGTCAAAATGGAAGTCAAAATGAAATGGTACTGTTTCGCACAGCCCTAATGTCTAGTGTTGCTCTGTACACATCATACATTCGGATTCTGGGGTTATATTATAATATACGCATTGGGCATTTAACAGAATATTATGTCTGCAGCAACAGAGTTAACCTCTTAAAAGCAGTCAAGGAGCATCTGTTTCCACATGATACAATGTCTCGCAAGTTAGGAGCTTAGAATCAAACAATTTATTTGGCTCAATGCTGGCATAACTGAGTAAAATGTAAAGGACTTTGATATGCAGATCAAATCTATGATCCCTCTGCCCTTGAAGTCTCTGAATTTATTATATCCATTGGCCCATCTAGTCCAGTGTGATGTTTCCAGAATTGACAAATAATTAATGCCTTTGAGAAAGAGGAAAAATCTTACTCGGACTGAATCTAGAAAATTGTACAGTTTATACATGCATGAAAAATTCCTTCCTGACCACTATAGGGAATTAATATTTCTCTTGAAGCCTGAAAGTTAATTAACTTTATATTAACTTATGAACTTTCTAACATTAGCATCAATGCAGTTATTCATTCTTAAGTTAGCTTGTTTCTTGATAGGCTCCCCTTTTGAGTAACTTCTATAGGTTAAATCCAAGCTGTATAATTATTTCTATTTTGTTTTAATATTTACAGGTAATATTTACATTTATCTTTAATTTTTATATCTTGCTATTGCCTAATTAAGCAACAGGAAATACAAAGTCATTCAGCTCATGTTTCAGCCTAGGTTGACCACTGAACAAAGTAGGGAAGGCATTAATAATGACCTCCATTCACTTCTGTAGCATCTCTCAAAGTGCTTTACAAGCACTTGCTAACTCAGCCTGTGAGGGTGGTAGGTGATTATAAGGTTCATTTCACCCACTACTGAAATGCAGCAAGTGTTCAACAATGCACAGGAACATTACACAACAATTTAAAGCAGCAAGTCAAGAAGAATACCACAGCCAGTTGAAACTGCAGGAAATCTAGGTAGGCAGAACGTGATTACCCAAGTTGGAACTAAGCCAGGGCAGCAGGA
>NW_005842418.1:798861-814355 GCF_000455745.1 Alligator sinensis
GATCTTTAGTTGCCTGATTCTCTGTTCTACATCATGTGCAAAAAGATGAATCATTGGAGTGTCACAGTGCTTTGTAACAACACAGTATTTATTCAGGGTCAAATTGTACCTGGCCTAGTATTTGAGAAGGGGATGAGAGACAGGGGGTTATGATGGAAGAGAGGGGTACTTTTTCATCCCTCCTTTACATGGTCCTGTAAGAGATAGGCAGAATTGCAACCTCTGTGTTGTCGTTTATATTTCAGTAGATTTAACACTCATCAGTACAGTCTTAACATACTGAAAGACAGTCTCTGCACTGAAAACATGGTACATGGACAAGAGTGGAAATAGTGGCTAAGTGTGATGGACTAACATGCTGGAGGTCATTCAGTAGGTCAGTTTTAAAGTCAGATAAAAAAATTAGGTTTCAAACCAGTCTAAAGCCCTACTCAAAGCATCATGCAGTCTCCTTGTGGTCCTTAGCCTCTTTCCCATTTGGATCACAGGTCTTTGGGATACTTGGTACTTGAAGAGTAACTGATAGAGATTATGAATCCATTCACTCCCCACCTTGTATTGAGTGCAGGGATGGTTTGAAAAGGGTTGCAGCTTGTCTTCTATAAATGAAAGAACTTTTAGATATGCTCCCCCTCCACATCCGGAATTTCAGAAATGATGCACACAGGTTCTAGTGCGTTTTGGGATATATTTCACCATTTGTGTGCCTGGTATAATATACAAAATGAAAATATACAATAATCTGTGATTTTTATGATATATATAACATTAAAATATTTAATTTGCTATCATATTGAGGTTATTTATTAATTATTATTTGACTTGTACCATTGAATGGATGATGACCAGGCTAGTGCAGATGGAACAGAATGAGATAGCGTGTAGATTATTCTCATCAGTATAGCTATCTATGTGAAACAAGTTCTATTATTTTGTTGTTTGGAGGTGCCTTTAATAGATATGTTAATTATTTTACATCTTTTCATAAGCAAAACTATATCTTAAATGACCACTTGGCCTAAGAAAGTATTTCCAGATATGACTAGTTTTGGAGCCTCTCTCTTAAAACAAGCAAGAAAAGATCTCCTTCAAAATAGTACTCTTGATAAAAGAATGAACTGGTAAGGTAGAGCTGACAGTAAATCTTATCTTCTGAAACATTGGGTATTGTCAAAAAACATAGTTTTGATAGAAGATGTCAGATTTTAATTATTTAAAATATTTTCAATGTTTTATTGAAATTAAATGCCATGTCTTCATAGTTTCGCCTTGAGTTTCACCTTTTTCACCTACATTTTCCTATTTTCTCCTCCTTCTCCTCCCTTTCCTCCACCCACTCTATCTTCAATAAAATATAACAGGGAGAATGAAATATGTTAACTTTTCTAAAGTTGACTTTATGAAAGTAAGAATAGAAAAAAAAATGTCAGGAGGAAGAAGGGGAGATGAGGGTGGGTCACACCTTTCATATTCTGACCATTAGTATTTTATTACATTTATATTGTGGTAGAAGGCAATAGCATGCTGTTTTAGTAAAGCAGAGCTCATTGGCCCACACACAGTGCTGCACTAAAATGTCTCTCTGCTTCTAGTTCAGGGACCAATATGCATAGAACTAGCATGCAACTTTCTGTGGAGAGGGGAGAGATAGAGAGCAAGAGAGAGCAATTATAATTTAAGAAAATTGTTTCATTTTGAACCTTTTGAATGGAAAATATTATGAAAATGTTTACATTTCCTCCATGTTTTTGAACCAGCTCTACCATTGAACATATGCCAAAGCCCAGATCAGTACAATGTAAGTCATTTAACTGAGACTCTGATTCGTAGTTTGGATTCTTTCCAAGTACTGACAGTCACTAAATTGATCTATAATTCTTCAAGAATTCTTAAATGATCAGATCATGCTCTTCATAGATTTGCTGGGCAAATTAACTGGATTTTGACAGAGTACTTCTAACTTTCTGCTATTTTTGCAGTTCTTTTCCTGGCACTAATAGTTTCTTTCCATAGTGGGCAAGGTATTCCATTCTCAATGCCCATTTACAATGCTTAATGTGCAATTCAAGCAAATAAGAGACACTGTTGGACAGGGAACTGTGGGAAGCATCTTAAAAGTGTAATGAGTTTCTTTCTCAGGAGTACCACATATGGTGCACTCTTCCCTAAAAATCCCCAAAAGGAACCCCATAAGGTATTCAAATAGAATTTATACTAAATCCAGCATGAAATGTCTACCACAAAATCCAAAGTAGAATATTGAATAGAATCTGTTCAAAATGGTGCAAAATTGACCACAAGGAATAAATCATAAGGCAGCAACCTTTTAAACCGACTTGAATTTTTTGTGCTTTCATGGCTACACTCTGTGCCTACAATAAATTCGATAACTGGCTGTTTTCCAAGAAACATGAGAAGTGAGAGAAGGGTGCATTGCCATGGCTGCTCCTGGTTAAAAGGACAGATTCTCTGTTTCTAAACAGTTTATTTTTAATAATTTATCACAATGGCAATAGAAGATGCACAATCAAGGACCTAGATGACTCGGGGGGGATTACTGTTTAGATACACTGACTTTGACCTTTAGGTTGCCAGTACAAAGCACAGATTACTAATGACTTAGAGCTGTTATTTTCTGATGGCTGCTTAGTATCCAAAAGTGTATGAAGTTTGTGAGTTCAAGTACAATCCCAGTGTTCAGAGGTCCACTTCAGAAAGAATAGAACCATAACAGGAATTGAGTGCATCCTTGATGGTCGGATAAATGAAGAGGTTAAGGCATGAAGACAGCAGGGTGAGTGGGGCACTAGCTAAGGACAGTGATTCAGAGTGGGTGCCAACAGAAGTCCATAGTGCTCCCCGCAACACTCTGGCACTTGGCTCTGACACAAACACACTCCAAACCTTGATCTGTGATGTTGTGGCCAGAGTACCAAGATTGATTATAATGTTTCCAGGTCAGGGACTGTATTGACATGAAAACAGAACTGGCTTCTTAATGTTAAAGTTGGTTTTCCCCAGGTAAGGACAGAAATATATTGCCAGAGGACAGAGCACAGTACCGAAAACTTTGTATGGCTGCTGGATCTACTCTATTTATTGGCAAAAATCCCACATATCGATGGTTCAAGATTAGACTCAGAAATAACTTATACCAGCTCCTACCATAAGTAATATGCTCCCTATACATGTCTAAAAAAATATGAAAAATGTAATAAACCTGTTAATCATATTGCTACCCTGTCACCAGACACTGGGAAAAGTTCCTGTGATAGTATTCAATGCACATCTGAAATACCAGTAATAGAGCAAAGCAAAAAGATAAATGCACATGTAAAAAAGAAACTTGAGAAACCAAATGTTCCATTCTAAATATAATCTTAGTTTTTATCTAACAAAATATGAACACCATTTAACTGTAAATACTGGAAATCTCTAATAGTATATACCAGGGCTGTACAAAACATGTTTTTCAGATATATAGGGAGTAAAAGGAAGGCCCAGGCGGTATAGGACCACTACTGAACAGGCAAAAGCAATTGGTGACAGACAGGGGGGACAAGGCTGAACTCTTCAATGAGTTATTTCCCTCAGTATTCCTAAACAAGGGGCAAGACAAGTCTCACAATGGGATCATAGAAAGTAAACATCAGGGCACCAGACCGCCAAGCATTGACCCTGAGATAATGCAGAGTAACTTGGAAGGACTGGATGCATTTAAGTCAGCAGGCCTGGATGAGCTCCATCCGAGGGTACTGAAGGCACTGGCTGATGTCATTGCACAGCCACTGGCGGGAATATTTGAGCACTCATGGCACATGGGCCAGATCCCAGAGGACTGGAAAAGGGCCAGTTTGGTGCCTATTTTCAAGAAGGGGAGGAAGGAGGATCCAAGCAACTACAGGCCAGTCAGTCTCACCTCCATCCTTGGTAAAGTCTTCAAAAAGATTGTTAAGGCTCATATATGTGAGAACCCAGCAGGAAAAATTATGCTGAGGGGAAAGCAGCATGGGTTTGTAGCACGTAGATCATGCCTGCCTAAACTAGTCTCTTTTTACGACCAGGTTACAAAACACCTGGATGCAGGAATGGGGGATATCGTTTACTTAGATTTCAGGAAGGCCTTCAATACGGTATCCCACCCCATACTGGTGAATAAATTAAGAGGCTGTGATTGGATGATTACACAGCCCGGTGGGTGGCAAATTGAGTAGAGGGTCATACCCAGAGAGTGGTGGTGGATGGGTCGGTTTTGACCTGGAAGGATGTGGGCAGTGGGGTCCCGCAGGGCTCGGTCCTTGGACCGATACTCTTCAATGTCTTCATCAGTGACTTGGATGAGGGAGTGAAGTGTATTCTGTCCAAGTTTGCAGATAATACAAAACTGTGGGGAGAAGTGGACACGCCGGAGGGCAGGGAACAACTACAAGCAGACCTGGACAGGTTGGACAAATGGGCAGAAAACAATAGAATGTGATTAAAACAAGGAGAAATGCAAAGTGCTGCACCTAGGGAGGAAAAATGTCCAGCACACCTACAGCCTAGGAAATGACCTGCTCAGCAACATGGAAGTGAAAACGGATCAACGGAGTCCTAGTGGACTCCAAGATGAACATGAGTTGTCAGTGTGACGAAGCCATCAGCAAAGCTAACTGCACTTTATCTTGCATCAGCAGATGCCTGACAAACAGAACCAAGGAGGTGATAATTCCCCTCTATCGGGCGCTGGTCGGACTGCAGTTGGAATACTGTGTGCAATTTTGGGTGCCACACTTCAAGAGGGATGTGGATAACCTGGAGAGGGTTCAGAGAAGGGCCACTCATATGGTTAAGGGCTTGTAGGCCAAGCCCTATGAAGAGAGACTAGAGCACCTGGACTTCTTCAGCCTCCACAAGAGAAGGTTGAGAGGCAACCTTGTGGCTGCCTATAAATTCATCACGGGGGCACAGAAGGGAATTGGTGAGGCTTTACTCACCAAGGTGCCCTTGGGTGTTACAAGAAATAATGGCTATAAGTTAGCAGAGAGAAGATTTAGACTGGACATTAGGAGGAACTTCTTCACAGTTAGAGTGGCTAAAATCTGGAATGGGCTCCCAAGGAAGGCGGTGCTCTCCCTTACCCTGGGGGTCTTCAAGGGGAGGTTAGATAGGCATCTGGTTGGGGTCATCTGAACCCAGAACACTTTCCTGCCTATGCAGGGGATCAGACTTGATGGTCTATTGAGGTCCCTTCTGACCCTAACATCTATGAATCTATGAATCTGGTTCCCCTCAGGCTTCATGAAGCCTCTAGACTCTGAAAACTAAATCTTCTGTTTCCAAGTGGCAGTGCAGGGCCCAGGGGTCCGTTTGTTGCCTGTACAAGCTATGCAGGGGTTATGGTGCCATGTGCCACTGGTTCAGTCCACATGATGGGAGCCTGCATGTGACACCCCTCCTCAAATTACAATCAAACGTAAAGATCCAGGGGGAAGTCACCTCAGTAGCCACCTCTCTCAGAGAGTAAACACTGATGAAGAGATCTAGCACAGGTTCCACTGCACAAGCGCCTCCTTCTGGAAATTGCTTCAGCTTATTTGTATTGATTGCAGTCTCTAGAAACACACCAAGATCCAGGTCTACAACACAGACATCATCCCCTATCTTCTCTACAGATGTGAAACTTAGATGACCGGCTGTCATCATCTCAAGAGTCTGGAGAGATCTGATTTATGATGCCTCTGGAAAATCCTCCACATCAAAAGGCAAGATAGTGCAATGAAGCCAGCATTGAGATGGTGTTCCTTAAGTATCAACTTCACTGGACCAGACATTGTTTGAAGATGCCTGACTTGGCTCCCCAGATAAGCGCTCTACTCTCAGTTTAGTTGTGGCCTGAGATCTTTTGGCATCCAGAGTACAAGGACACATTAAAGCATACCTCAAGAAAATGGACCCAAACATCAAGAGCTGGGAGGTCCTGGCTGCTAAGTAACTCCCATGACACTGCAACTTCAACCAACTGGAAGCCTAATTTGAAGACAAGTATCTTGCACTCAAAGCACAGAAGAGAGGGCAGAGGAAGGAAAAGGAGAGAAATCCTAGTCTACAGCCAACTCTCCCATATGGAAAGACTTGCAACTTCTGAGGATGGATCTGTGGTTCAAGGACTGGACTTTTACATCAATTCAAGACCCATTAATGAGCTGTGGCAGAGATCATGAATGGATTACCAATAATGATGCTTCTGGCAAGGAGTGGGGGGGGGGGGGAACCACATGTTTCTACCGCTACTGCAGCCTTATGGTAGAGAGAGTACGTAGGAGGGGAAATACCCCCAGATTATGCAGCTCATGTGGGGGTGTGGCCTGGGACTATGCACATATGCCACATGCAGCCCCCAGTTGCTCTGAAACTGGACAGCTGTTGAACATGCTACCACCTCCCTGAACAGTGGTATTTCATTGTACTACACAAAAACTATTCCTTTAAAGGTATTTGTTTGCACAATCGTCTAGCATATAATCTAGAATTGTGGTTCTACCACATTTGTGACCCTGAACATTACAGAAGATTGTGTTTAAATATGAGGGCAAGAATCAGTGAACATCCTTTGCAATAATATTACAACAAATGAACCATGACTGATCAGTGTACTCCTTTTGTTTTACCAAGTTGAAGACAAAACTTCCACCTTTTCTTTCCTTCCTTTATGACAAGGGAATATTCTCAAGGACAAAGACAAAGCAAAGTCATGATACTCCCTTTTAAAAAAAAATTGTTTCAGGCCAATGTTCCTTCTGGGGACCTGTTCTTACGGTATTTTCTCTATAGCAGGGCTTCATATATGTAGGCTTACTATTGAGAAAATGCTCTAAGAATAGCATTCCCCAGAAGAGAAACACCCACACCCACACCCACACACACACACACACCCACACAGATATATATGCTAGCCAAGTAGTTTCAATATTCTTTTGGAACTACTTGTCTAGCATGTGTTTTAAGTAAAATATAAATTCTACAGGAGAAAAATGGGAATACCAGAATTCTATGGGGAGACTCAAAATCCATGAAGTGTTTGGAAATTCAACATTCATTGATTTTTAGTGCTCTTGACCACAGATACTTTGCTGCCTATCTCAGATTGTCAATTTCATTTGTGGTTCAGTTTTGTACACATTTCTGTTCCTGAGATCAAATATTGACTGGGAAGGAGGAAAGCAAATTCATGATAAGCATTTTAAAATGTGTGGTTAAGGAAGGAAAGGGTAGGAAGAGAGGATCAATTATTTACTGTATTACAAGTGAGTTAAAACTACTCTTCTACAGGGTCTCTTCATTTGGAATGTTCTTGTTGATGTAGTTAGAAATCAGAACTTCTCATATTCACAGATTATTTCTATCTTTTATTTATTTCTTCTTGGGGGACATGAAGAAAATAATTGCAAATCATTGGTCTCCCATTATAATATTCACAGTAAAAATAACATACCAGATCTTCAGCTGCTGTTAATCGATAGTCCATTGATCTGAGTACTCACAAGGTAAGAATATGCCCTATTGACATTATTGTCTAGATGTACAACCTCCTAGCAACTAAAATATCCCTAAAATAAAATAATGATATAAAATACCATCCATGAAGTACTTATACTGCAGGGTGAGAAATTATAGATTTGAGAAACATATTGCTACTATATGTATATTTTTTTTGCCTCCTCTAAGTACTATTAGTTGTTCTAGAGAACAAAGCTTTCTCTACTCTTTTATTTTTATTAAGACAAGGTTACATCTCAATTAGCTTGCAATTATGCAAAAATTCATTGCCAAAGTATTTGAAAAGGTAATTTGTGATGATTAACAAAAGTGGATCTTATCAGATAACTGTAGATGAATAAATGCAATTGTTACAACCTAGGTCACTAAATAACTTAGAGGGTTGTTGTAACTGTAGATTCACTATCAGTTTGCAAGCTAGAGAATGTGCTAAAATTAAGAGTAATTCATGCATTAATCCACAAAGTGAATTACTGTAATCAGTAAATTAGAATTCCATATTTTTGTATTCATGGGGGCTTGAGAAAGCAATGAAATGATCTTGGATGTTAATAAGACTCTATGATGTCAAGAGTTTTTTTATGATGGTGAGCTTCATGAGAGGAAAGGTCAAAGTGGTTTTTAGAGATTTTAGTTCAGTGCAGGGAATAAGAGCATGCAATTTAAAATAATATATATAAATAAATAAAATTTAAAAAGAAAAAGAAACAAAGAATGCACTTGTTGATGCTTCAGTACCTCTTCAGCAGAGGGCACTTGGATAATTTCTGATCCATAGATCTTCTGAGTGTGGTTTAGCATTTTGAAGATTTATGAAAAAACATGCCCACAAAAGCAATGCAAGAAGAAGGAGAAAGAAGAAAGACGTTGCTTAAACTACTTTATGTTGAACTGGCAGGTGATTTTCTTCATCTGCCTTGTTCCATCCAGGCTTCCTCATTCTTACTAATTTCCTTTCCTGCTTATGACTAGATCCATTCATTCATTCATTCCACATGTTTGAAAAAAGTCTTCTTCTCCCAATATATCAAAGTTTCTTCAACCTCCTCCTTCAAACTTTCTTCTTTTTTTTTTTATTATATGCACTCCGGTGGAGCTTAGAAGCCTTAATTATAAACAAGTACTCCATTGCTGTACAAAGATGGAACAAAGATGCAAGTGCTAATCCAAGGATTTTACAAACTACATGTAGGAAAAGAAGCAATCAGATGGATGTAACCAGTTAAGGGAAATACAAAGACATAATAATAAAATATTGGCCAACATGATAAACAGTTCTATCAGCACACCAGCATTTTAAGCACAGCCAGGTATTTGGTAGGCATTAGAGTAAAAGAGAATTGTATGGAAGATATGAAAGAAGTAGGTTTGCAGATGTTTGTAGGGAGCTCCCTTAAGCCTGAAGGAAGCAGAGGAAGTAGAATTAAAGAATTTATTAAAAAAAAAAATTAACAGTAGGGAATAGATTGGTATCTTTGGTGAAGATATCAACCTCTGAATAGTAAATTATAATTAATAGATGAAGTTGTGATGGGCTGCAAAGACTCTTCAAAATGAATTCCTTGTTCAGTAGCAAACAATAGAGGTTCTGATGTTCCTGAGGCCCCCCTCTACATATTACAGGCATTGTTCAATTAACGTGTAAATAACTATTGCAGAATAATGTTAGATTTTGAAAATGTATGCTAACTTTATAGCTGGTTGCTATCCAGCTTTAATGTACACATGTAGTAGGGGCTGCCCTGCAGCTGGTAGCCCCATTATCTGACAGGCCTCCCAGCTACAGGGGTGCACCATGCCCAACAACACCCCCCCCCCCCGAGTCCTAGGGGTTGCAGCAGCCATGTTCCTCAGGGTCCAGGGATTCCATGCATACCTCAACACTGAGGATTGCATCTGCCACAGCCCCCAGGGTGCATGGTTTTCACACACCCTCAACCCTAAGGATCATGGCCGCCATGACCCCTAGGGCTCAGGGCTGTGGGAAACTCCTGGGGCTGGAGCATTGTTGCAGAGGCAATCCCCAAAACCCCAAGAGTGCAGGGAAACCCCCAGTGCTGGAGGATTGCTTCAGGGACATTCCCCCTTCTGCAGGGGTGCAAAGAAACCCCTGGGGCTTGAGGATCACAGAAATCCCTGCACCCATGGGATGGGGGAATCACCCCTGTGTTGATCCTCCTTCTCCAGGTTGCACAGGCTGCCTCTGCATCTGGGAATTTCTCAACTGGGGTGGACTGGGATCCCTGCAGCAGAACCCCATTTCTTGCCAGTGCAGGGGGAGCCTTGGATTGGGCACCTTTTGCACCAACAATAAGTTACAAGGTGTGATCCCACAATTGCATCTCCTGTAATGTACTTGTGGCATGGCAGGAGGTGCAATGATATGATTTGCACATTACAGCCCATCACACCTTTCCCTGCACAGGTAGAGAAGACCTGAAAGTCTCTTCCTGCATAACCATTGCCCTTCTTCATGCCCTGACATTCTCTGTCCATGTAGAGAGAACATTCAAAGTGTTGTCACTGGGGTTGAGGGGATGAAGGCTACAGTGTATACTATTTACACATTTCTGTAACCTGTGATAGACTAGTGGTCAGATTCTATTTGAGCTATAAGGCAAGAAAGTGAATGTATGTGCCCAAGTATGATTCTATTCCACCCTATTTGAGTCCTGAAAGACTGAGTAACAAAAAAGCAGCAAGGAAGAGGAGCACATGCCTACCTTTTGTATTACCTGTTTTACAGTGTGGAATAGAATCAACTTCATGTGCTTATGGCCATTTAAATGTCTAACATGTGGAATGAAACCTGGGCCTAAATGTCCCCTGTGGCTATTCACAATGGGCATGTCTACATGTGACATTGTGTTGCTGTAGTGATGTGTTACAGCAACATAGCATTTATGGCTGTTTACATGTGACCAGCAGCTACTTCATCATAGTGGTGCACTCCCCCATTATAATGCGCTGCTTCAGTGAAGTACTTGCTAAAAAAAAGTGCACTTCCAATATGTCACAGTACAGGCAGTTACTGCGCCATAATTAATTTTGGAAGTACTAAAGCACAGCGCAGTAACAACGTCACTAGAAGGAAATGTGTAGACGCACCCGATGAGAAGAATCCCCAAAGGCCATTCTACAACAAGACTGCAGCAAGGGAAGGGCTTTGAATTTGGTATACAACATTTTCCATAACAAATGTAGGGGAAAAACTTTGTTTAAACCTCAACTGAAGACTGGAATTGCCCCTATAAATCAAGTTATCTTTATTTCCTCATAACATGTGGCACCTTGACCAATGCACAATTAACTACATCTTTGAATACTCTCTGGCTTGATCTACAATCTTAATTAAAAATAAATTAAAATAAATAAAATACTTTTAAAGGATAGGATATCATGTGATTAATCCCTGCAATTTTAACCTCTGAAAGATAGTCTGAAAGACTTTTTGTGAATCTGGCCATTATTACTTGTCTATATCTATATACTAAAATGCTAAGGAATACATGGTGTTAGAACATTTAAGGTGTTATGCTTCTTGTACACTATATATAATTTTAAAGCTTACGGAATGTAGTTTTTCACAAAATTTAAAAATAGTGAAACATTCTGATAAAATTCCAGTTGAATGAATTGAAACATGGCCTTAGAAAAATCATCATGTGATATAGTACATGTGGATGTCCCACTTATAAACTCTTAAACAAGGGGCAGACAGGACTGGGCTTCAGTCTACTGTGAATCTTTATGCAAAGCAGATCTCTTAGTTTTACGTAACACTGTCATGCTGCACTCTGTCTGTGCTTTGACCAACTCTTGTATGACACCAAATGAACACTGAAATTCCATTCAGAGTGAAAATCATACCTTTAGGAGGCAATTTCAGGAGGGTTTTGCCTGTTGTCCTCACAGCTCACACATGTCTATAATTGAGAACTGTCTTAAGACATTACTATTGTAGAGATCTTTTAAAATACTGAAGCTTCACCATAACACAATACACAAAGGTTGGAACAAATGAATTTGCTGCATACCTTAAGGGATTGGAGAGGGAGAAAAGCTTACAGCAGAGGTAAAATGCATTTTAAAAGAAGACAACTTAATCAAGCAGGTCTATGGAAATGACTTTTCAGCGGATGTAGTTTATGGCAATTTCAGTTCTATAATTCTTTACCCCCAAAATCAACACTGTGATACTATAAGTGAGGACATAATTGCCAGAATTATTGGAGAAAAAAGAGCATATACTTAAACCTAGATAGTGTAGATAACAAACAGGGTAACAAGGATATCCAATATCAGATTGAGTTCCTCAACAGTTCGTCACTAAGTGGTTTGCCTCCTGATAGGCTCACCTGGTGCAAAATATTAATTCAGGATTGGCTTAATCAATGGCATGGGACTTGTTGTAAAAATATTTTGACAATACTATAGAATTAGAAGCAATAAGAAGAGAGACTACTAGAAAATATGGTATTTGGCCAAATAACATTATGCCTATCAGACACAGTTCTACCTTTTAAGATAGACAGGGGACAATTTCCTATCAGAGAACCTTTTACAATGATTATCAACAAAAGTCAAAGTTAAATACTTGATAGAATAGGTGTTTACATATCACAGTCTCTGTTTGGACATGGCTAGCTACACATTGAAATGTCAGGAGTGAAATTATTTGACAGCCTAAACATGCGAATTATACAGGCATATAATTAAGGAATATTACTAAACATAGCAAGTATTTACCCAAATAATGTTGTATTCTGGAAAATCCTCCAGTGAAGTTCATAATTATAATACACCCCCTCAATATCACATGCTATTTATCTCCCTTCATGACTTGCAAAATGATTGAACCTGCTTATATTTGTTTCAGTTCTGTATCTAATGTCCTTATGAATCTGAGTTCAACAAGTGATTTTAAAAGTTAAGTAGACTATTATGTTTTATTTTAACCCCAGTTTTGTCCTAGGATTTTGTGGGAATATTTTGAAGCAAATGACTTTGAATCTTTTGATCATCTGTATGATAAGGTTGAAAAGAGTTGAAAAGCTGATACAGACTGGGACATTTTTTTTTGAGACAGAACCAATATGTTCCGCTTGACTAAAGTTTTCAAGGTTTCTTACATGAACTTTATGTAAATTCGACACAGAATTTGGATGAAGAGCAACAGGAAAATTGAGAAAAAAAAACAAATATTAAAAGGAAAAACTGCAGCACAGAGGAAATAAGAGGAGGAGAAATGAATAAATGATCCTAAGCTGATCAGTGTTATGAACAATTTAATAGTGATTTGTTTGCAGTATCATAGGTGGAAGCTTTCAGGGAGGTTGCAGTTGGCAAAGAAATGTAGTGAAAATAAATATTTGAAAAAAGAATCTTATGCATAAAGCAAACGTAATAACAATAAAGATTTTACTGACAATTTTCTGGATACACACTTGTATGACTAATGGGAAAGTGCTACTGTTTTACTATAGATAGTAATTATAGGTTAGTTCTGGGCATCATGTCAAGACACTGCTGCTGTGGTATAGGCATACCTTATGTGTCATGTTGATGCACTGGATTATTATAATTTTTTTGCAGTTCTGTGTAATATTCCCCAAGATACAGTGCTCCTTCTCCCTCACAAAACCCCCTGTATTTCATAAGTTAGAATAGAGATTTTTCTTTGTTTCTATATATCTAAGGCTTAAGCAAAAGATTTGCCCATCTCCTCAAACCATTTATCTCAGTTAATTTATATCACTTGTACCTCTTTGGAGCAGGGTTACTAGTCCAAGATGATTCTTCTTCCTATTTTTTTTAACTGAAAATCTACAAACTTTTTACTGACAACCAATTTTTTTTTAACTGGCATATGTTTTACATAATGTGAATGTAACCTCCCTTCTGGGCCCTGGACAAGGGCTGGGTTCTAATTTAGGGGCTTAACACCTAACATAATAAAAAAGTGTGGATGCCAGTCAAAAGTTTGCTGATTACTGTGTCCACAGTACTATGGATTACTGTGTCCAGTTTTGAGCCTCACACTTCAAAAAGGTAGACACTTTGGAAAGAGTCCAGCACAGAGAAACAAAGATAATTATCAGCCTGGGAGGGAAGTCTTATGAGGGATGCCTGAAAGAACTAGGGTTATTTAGTCAATGGCCATCCTATACAAGCTAGCTGATGGCAATATCCTGAGGGATACCCAGCAGGATGGGTTTGTTGCAGGTAGGTCTTGCTTGACCAATCTCATTTCCTTTTACGACCAGGTGACCTATCAAGAAGGGAGAAGAGATTGATGTCATATATCTTGACTTTAAAAAAGTCTTTGATCTGGTATCCTGTGATCACCTCTTGGCAAAGCTGGCTAACTGCGGCCTTGACCTCACCATGATCTGCTGGCTTGGGGAACTGGCTCCACAGCAGGATCCAGAGGGTGGTGGTTGACAGCAGTCAATCGTCGTGGTGCCCTGTGACCAGTGGGGTCTCTCAAGGCTCCGTCTTAGGGCTTTTACTTTTTAATATCTTCATCAATGATGTTGTCACTGGTGTCAGAAGCGAGCTGGCCAAGTTTGCTGATGACACCAAACTTTGGGGTAAAGCATCCACACCTCAGAACAGGAGGGTGATCCAGGCAGATCTTGACAGGCTCATGAAATGGGTGGATGAGAACCTGATGGTGTTTAACACAGAAAAATGCAAGGTTCTCCACCTTCGGAGGAAAAACCTGCAGCATGCTTATAGGCTCAGCAGTGTTATGCTGGCTAGCACCATGGATGAAAGGGACTTGGTGGTCATGATTAACCACAAGATGAACATGAGCCTTCAATGTGATGCTGCAGCTGGTAAAGCAAGCAAAAAGTTGGCTTGCATCCATAGATGCTTTGCAAGCAAATCCTGGGTTGTCATTCTCCCATTGTACTTGGCCTTGGTGAGGCCGCAGCTGGAGTACTGCATCCAGTTTTGGGCTCCACAATTCCAAAAGGATGTGGAGAAGCTTGAGAGAGTGAAGAGGAGAGCCACACGCATGAACAAAGGTCAGGAAAACAGACCTTATGATGAGACGCTGACAGTCATGAGACTCTTCAGCCTGGAAAAGCACAGGCTCAGGGGCGATCTGGTGGCCACCTATAAGTTTATTAGGGGTGTTCACCAGGACCTGGGGGAATGTGTGTTCACCAGAGCAACCCAAGGGATGACAAGATTGAATGGTCACAAACTCCTCTGCGACCGTTTCTGGCTGGACATAAGGAAGAGCTTCTTTCCTGTCTGAGCCCCCAAGGTTTGGAATAGATTGACACCAGAGGTGGTTCAAGCACCCACTTTGAATGCCTTCAAGAGACATTTAGATGTTTATCTTGCTGGGATCCTTGATCCCTGCTGATTTCCTGCCCCTGGGCAGGGGGCTGGACTTGATGATCCTCCAGGGTCCCTTCCAGTCCGAATGTCTATGAAATCTATGAAATCTTGTCTGGAGAAGAGAAGACTGAGGAGGGATTTGATTACAGCCTTGAAATAAGTAAAGGATGATTACGAGATGAAGGAGAGTGATCTTTCACCATGAGGACAGATCTAAGAGCAAAGAACTCAAGCTTCAGCAGGGAAAAATTAGGTTGGAGATTAGGAGATTTTAAACTATGAGGGTGGTCAAGCATTGAAACAGACTACCAAGAGAAATTGTGGAACTTTCATCCTTGGCAGTTGTCCAGGGCAGGTTAGACAGACACTTAGCTAATATGGTGTGTTCAGAAATACTCCTCAGTTGGGCAGGGGAGTGCACTAGATGATCTTGTGAGTTTCTTTCCATCCCTTTCTTATAATCCTATAAATGTCAGTAAAAATGCCTTGGCAACTGTGCTTGGCTGCAGCAATGGTTTTCAGGTGTCCCCCACACAGCCCACACTCTATTATCCTAATATTCTTGACAGCATGTCACATCACACTACTTCTCAGGAGTT